>NC_067150.1:39299987-39507487 GCF_903995435.1 Acomys russatus
TAAGGGAACTCCAAAGCCCCCTTGTCCAATGTGACCCAACCCTGGAGCACCCATGATCGTTTCAGAGAGTCCATGACCTCAACCCCGCCCTGACACTATTAGCGTAGCATGTCCATGTCTGTACTTAAGCAACGGTAGGTAGATCTCATGTGTTCTTAATCCGGATCAGCTAGATGGCACCAGACTGTCCTAAGAGACCTGCACTCTTCACACACAGTAAAAATGAATGTTCTCCACGAAACAAGAAAGAGTGATTACTTTTACCAGCTCTTGACCTGAGTGTATCTAGAAGCTTGTGAAGGTGAGGGGCAAGCAGGCTTCTCTGGTAGTCTGGGGAGGGTGCTGATGCGGTTGAGTTGTAAACTGAACTAACTTGGTATTTCACAGAACATCATTTATTCTTTCTCAACAGAACGATAAACAAACTGGTTATTAAGGTTTGGGTATTAGGCAGATGTTTGCGGGAAATAAAGTGAGCCTGTCAGTGTGTGTTGTCAGCAACAAAATTCAAGCTTTGAATGGAAAACAAGAATTATTAAAAAAGCTGCATCCGCCACTGTGCACTTGATAGATGAGTCTGCTGAGATTGGTGGCCATAATAATGAAAATGATTGCCACAGTGCTGAGTTATGGAGTGGGCTGGCCTTGGGGAGAGCTGTGTAGCCCAGAGAGTGGCTCATTTCTAAATGTCCATCATGTGATGCTAAAATTCACAGGCAGGTAAAAGACTGGGGGACAGAAGTGCTGCAGTGGCCGATGTATGTCATTTGCGCCTGCCTCAGACACTACACATGGTCCACCCACTAGAAATTGAACACTGCTGATTTCGGTGTATGCTCAGTACCCATCATTATCACAAGGGATGGCTAAGCCCTTTTCCCTGTTCCAGCTACATAGCTACGTGAGGCTGGTGCTTTTATATAGCTGAACACAAACAGCTCATTACCACAGACTGAAGAAGCAAACGTGAGAACCCAGGTGTCTTCTAGTAAACCAAACATTAAGAGACTTGCCAAGACTTCCTTTCACTAATCCCACCCCCTTGGAAAATGTAGTTATTTGTGCTAAAATGCCTTTGATAGCATGTAATGGATTTGTTATATCTTAATTGGATTAATAAGAATCAATTTCTTGTTTTGATTTCTAACGTGATGACAGTCTATATACATAGCCCGAGTAAACAAATTTCTTTGGGGCCCTCAATTAACTTTAAATTTAAAAATGGCTCTGACAACACAAGATGTGTGGGCCACACCTCTAATGTAGTACAATTAGATTTATGATTGTTAGGGCCGACCAGTGCATGAGATTGCCATCTGCTGGCATTTTAGGGCAGTGCAGGTACTTTTTGAAAAGCTTAGCTTGAAGCCTTGGATGATGATTGAAAGTGCTTGTTGGAAATTTATCCAGAGAAAAGAAAGACAATGGCTCAGAGGTCCAAGGGATATGTTTTGGTACACTATGTACAAAAATATTAATTTTCAGAAGACAAGTAGAAACAGTCAATGAAATGTTTATCTTAAGGGGCACATGTTTGCAGGCCAGCATTCATTTCTTAGGTTCTGGGTGTACCTTTATTAGTACAGAGTTCCTAGTCTATGTTGGTGCTCTTACTGTTTGATAATCCCCCAAACAGGTTTTGCTTACGTGGTGTTCTGTCACCTCTGATTGGCTTACAATCAGTCACTGGTAGTGACAGTCAGTGCTTTATGATGTGGTTTTTTAGGGCCATTCTGTAGTGAAGAGTGCGAAAGCATTGCCTTTAAAGACCATGCCTCTGCAAATTCTGTGTGATGTGTTCTACACAGATTCAACATGGCTCCTGCCTGCTTTTTTGGGAACAGAAACATGCAGCGTGGGTGGCTCCAGACCTGTAGAAGGACATATAGACAAGCGAGGCTGAGCCAAGCCGTGAGAGATGCAGCTGCAAGAAGCAGGCTCATGAATAATGAACATTTATGCTATGGAAGGGCTTCAGCGTGTCTGCGTTTGCATCATTGAGCTATGTGAAAAGGAGGGAACCTTGCTGCATTTCCATTCAGTTAGAATGAAGGCCTACTGGCCAGTTTTTTGACTCAATTCAGCTGATTGTTTTCAAAATAACCTGTTCTTTTCAAACAGTTGTGCGTCGGGACAGCTGCGCTCAGTGAAATGACTGTGAGCCTGTATGCTAACTACTGTACTAATTTTCTGCCTATCTTCACTATGTGCCCAGTGACCCCGCTGATGAATATTTTAGACATCGGCATGAATAATCAGACTGCCCACAGGAGAGCCGATTGCTTGTTTGTGGGCCTGGAACTGCTGTTGAGATGGTACTGCGATTCTGCGTACCCATGTGAAAGTAATACTTACCAGAGTAATGGTTCTTAATCTGGATTGTCTTTGAGCATCCATAGGTGCCCTGAAATTGGCTGCCAGATTTTACTTGTAGGTAATGGCACGTGTTTATGCTTTTGATGATGCACCAGAGCTTTCATCTGACCCTCCAAAAGGACCGTGACCTCATAAAGGCTATGAACCATTGGCTAATGCTTGATCATTTTGAAAGTGCCTCTCCTACATTTTTTATTGGATCCTCCCAATGAATTGGCGAGGCAACACATTGTGACTTGGAGCTTACAGAGCTTCTCGTAGGCCCTGAGAGCCGTGGACGGTTTTCAGTGAGGAGCTGAGTGTTGTGGCTGTTGTTTAGGAGAGATGGAGATGGTAGCAGCCTGGAGAGTATCTTAGTGGTCCACAGAACCAGGTAGGAGGCCACGGAAAATTGGGTAAGTAAAGAAGAATGGCCCTAAGATTAGAGGTTAGAACGGAAGAGAAGGGATGGGATTTTCTCATCAGTTGGCGTTGGGGAATGAGAGACAGTAGAGGCAAAGCAGGTTTGAAAAAATGGCTTTCTGGTGTGAATGACCCTGTAAACAGCCGCAGCGAAGGGAGACTGTAAATTCAGCTTCCATGGCGTTGGTTGGAGAACAAGGCCAGTAAGTGTCGGGAGTACAAGTGCGGAGCGGTGAGCTGAGGCTCTGGTGAAGCGGGCTGACATCTCAGTGGGAGCAGAGCTGGGATGAGACCCTGAGGTAGCCAGTGGGGTTCAGCAGCAATGGTGCTCTGCGGGGAGGACAGATCCCACAGATCCGTGCATAGCTAGGGAATGCCACTCCCACTTCTATTTCTGAATTGAAAAGTAGGGGTTACCTATCGTTTATAACTGGCCCCCCCTCCTTATTTACTCTTGGCTCACTCCGTTTTTGTTTCTCACTTGCTTTCACTTACTTACTCTTAAATAACCACAGCCAACCAGCAAGACCTGGTATGGGCAAGCAAGCAAAGGATGGGTTGAATGTTTGCTCCCTCAATCTCTAATTGCCCTCATTCTTATTTTTGGAAACTGACAGTTAAGCTTATATATTTGCTTTACATTGTGACAAAATGGCTGTGATAAACTTTAAGGGGGAGAAAAGTGCATTTGACTCACAGTTCCGAAGTGCCAGTTCACTGTCATTGACCGTGTTCCTCTGTATGGATCATTCTGGCTGGAGGGATGGCAGAAAAAGTTTGCCTTGAGAGCGAGTTGGAGCACTAATGGAGTACTAATGTACTAATGCCCCCAGTGTCCTAACTTCCTCCTAGTAGGCTCCATTTCTGAAGGCGTTCCATCTTCCAACAGAGCTATGTTGTGTTGGGGACAGGGCTTTCCATATTCAAACTAGAGCACTGTAAAAGCACCAGGCCCATTCAGTTTTAAGTATCTTCACTACCCATCCCCCCACCCCCACCTCGCTAGCAATAGGAATGGAGCCACAGTTGCTTCCAAGTAGTCTCACCCTGTCCGCCATGAGTCATGCCGAAACCCGAGGATGTGTCACATCCCTTTAATGGCTTTTCTAGTACTTACCTCCCAGTTCTCTGACTCTCTCATCTCAGATGACCTTCATCTTTATTCCACTTCAGCTGTGCACACACACGCCACACCTGATAGATCTGTTCCACTCTCAGCATTTCAAACTCCATTAGCCTCTCTTTGAAGCAGCCTTCTAACTTACACCTGCCACGTTACATGTTCCTTGTGTCTCTCTGGAAACTTCCCTTCTTCCCCTTTCACTCCTTGGTCTGCCCTTGTTTTCCGTTGTGAGAAGACAGGGAAGAAGGAGCCTGGCCAGCCCCTTCAGAGGGACCCTAACGTCCCATGGTGGTTGTGTTTACCCCTAACATCTCTTTGCACAGTGTTCTTTGCGAATTTCCAAACTAGGTCCTTTCACTGCCCTCTGTGTTCCTCCCGCTGCTTTGAAGACACTGAGCATTGTTAGAGAACTTCACAAAAACTGGGGCAATTGGATCAATAAATGTGTGGCATAAGGGAATTTGTCAGCTTCATCCCTGTTCACCTGGGACGTGAGAACCTTGGAAAGCTAAAGGCTGAGTTTCTTCTTAGTTACATATGCATCCCAGGAGCTCTGCCTGTGTGAAGATTTGTGAATGTCGCTGGTAGTCCTCAGAAATTTGGGACCATCTCAACTTAGTGTGCTTTGATTAGAAAGTCATTCTTGTTGCCCATTTTTACCTCTTTAGAGTTACTGACTTGATAAAAATCTTGACAAAAACTTCCCCTAGACACTCACCCTTTGCGGGCTGGGGACGAGGCTGTGTGAATGCTTTTCTCCAGAAGCAGTGAGTGATATTTATTTATTTTATTTTTGTCAGTTGTTTCCATGGTTCATGAATTCTTTATTACAGTAGGAGTCATCAGTTGGATGGAGAATCATTGAAATTGTAAGTTTAGGACATTAGTTGGAATAACCTGAACAATGCGCTTACCTTTTGGGCCCTTAATTTAATTTAAAATTAAATGAGTCTTATGATGGCAAGCTTCACAGCTCTGCCTGCAGGACTTTCTGAATGGAACTGTGTAGCTCTGTGTAGGAGGCTCTTTTGTTCCGTTGCAGAGGCTAGAAACTCTTTGCCTAAAAACACTTATTGTTTGGAGAGCACAAATAACTGAACATAACGTGAGTGAGAAGTTTCGTTTGAGATTGAACCGCTGACTTCCAAGAATATAGCAGAGTGAGAGGAAATGCCACGAACAATGTCTTCTGTGTTTTCCTTAAAATACCTATGAAATTATCTGATAAAGCAACAGATCCCCAGAAGTGAGCACAGTGAGTTCCCAGTGTGGAGCCCGTGCTGCCTTCTGGAAGGAGCTGTCCTATTCTTTCTTCTCTTGAAACCAGACCACAGCCCCCTGACTCAGCACCCCTGTCCCCAGCAGACTCCTCTGCTCTAATCACGGAATCCTGTTCTCTCTCCCCATCCTCCCCTGCTCTTTATCTTCAGGGCTGCGGATACTTTCAGTTGATTTGGGAAGCAGTTGCTAACCTGCTCACTCTTGGATGTCTGTAGACTCTTCATGGTATGCAGTAGAGAGCTGGTACCATTCTACTGATTCCTCCCCCTCTGGCAGGTCTCGGCTTGGTCTGTGGCCTTACTTGTTAAGAAGTTGAGGACTAGAATGTGAGCCTGCTGCTAACCAGACTTTGACTCTGCTCTAGACAGCCACGTCTCCTTAACAGCCACTAGTGCACGGTAAATGCCATGACTCCATGATGGTGGGAAAGGCAGAGTGGGGCATGGAGGTTGATCTCCCCCATCCAAAGAGTAGTAGCTTGCTCACAGGAAGCATGAGCTCCTCAAATTGCGTCGTGGGGAAGTAGTCTTCAAACGCCCTGAAGACCAAGGTCACAAAACTAAGCTCAAGTATGTAAAAACAGGACACTAAGTCTGGTATTATAGATGAATGATTAAAACAGAATCCTACAGCTTTGAAACCAGACCGAGGAAATGTGGCCCAGTCTTTTTAAGAAGCAAACAGAACAGTCCAGGCTTGTAAATGCATAAGAAACCTAAAAGAGGTTGTGTCTCCTAACTGAGGACTAACAAGGAGCATCCTGAGACACAAATTACAGTAACTAAGTAACTGTCCTTGTTAACATGACAGTGAAGGAGAGAGAACAGGAGGAAGAAATGCCCAGGACATAGATGACAGACTGGAGAGACACAGAGCCAACCCAGAAGTGACTGGGATTGTTATGGAACACAGACCAAGACAAAAGATCCCACTGTGATTCAGTTTTCAGATGTGAGGACCTGACTTCAGGTGCTGAGAGATGAATCCCGCCCCTTGCTGGGCACAGTTTTGGATTATAGATTAGCACTAAAAAATAATCGATGATTTCTTTAAACCAGAAACTGGTGGGGACAATAATGGAAAGTCAGTGCACTAAATGGTGAGTCTTCCATTGTGATCTGTTGGGTTTTTACTGCAAGTAGACACAGTGCTTGAAAGTTACTGAAAGTTTGTGTAACTGATATAGGTTGTGAAGTGAGTGGATACAAAACACAGTAGAGAAAGCAGAAACAAATACAAAGCCCAGATCCTACCCAGCTGCAGGAAAACAGAATATTTTCACATTCCTTTCCCTCCATTGTCTGCAGACCCACGTTTATATTTCATTAGCATATCACAAAATGTACAGAACACTTTCATGGGGCCTACTTATTTATTTATTTATTTATTTTATTATGTATACAATGTTCTGCCTGCATATGTTACTGTCCACAAGATCTCATTATAGATAGTTGTGAGCCACCACGTGGTTGCTAGGAATTGAACTCAGGACCTCTGAAAGAGCAGATAGTGCTCTTAACCACTGACCCATCTCTCCAGCCCTGGGGCCTTTTTTTTTAAACACTTAGATTGCTTCCCCCAAAAGGAGACTGGATTTGAAGATATGAATCACATATATCCAAATCATATTTAATTAAATTGACCCTTAAAATCACAACATTTTCTTTCAAACACTTGGTGGGAGCCAGAGTTTAGAACATAAAGTGTGTTTTTATAAAATCATATGATTCCTATTTATGGCACATAGTAGATGTTTAAAAAATCTATTGAACAAATGAATGATAACCTAGGGAAAAAATTAACTATACTAAGGGAATGCCATTTCATCTACAAATAAGTAATTGCAGCATTTTTTCCTAGCTATAAGAGAGAATTTATTCTGAATCCTGGATAGAGCATCCATTGTGATGTAGGACACCGAGGAGATGTTGAGATGGGATGCTGCAGGGAGCTTGGAGGCAATGCTGGGAAGTATAAAGTCCTAAGTTTTAGTCTTTTAAGAGGTTAATTCTGATTGTTATTCTGGGTGCCTTCCTATCAGAGCTTTGGTCAATCTGGTAAGAAGCAGAGGTCAATAGAAATGACTAAGCAGCTGGAAAAAATCAGCTCAGAAAGGGGGCTTAGTATGTCATTTGCAAAAGGAATTTGAATCTCTTAAAGTCTAGAGACACAGGATAATTTAACGTGATTTGGAGAGCTGTGGAGCCAATGGTGGAAAATTGAGGAGGAAAAAAACCATACTGAGTTTAAGACTGTTTGTAATAGAGAGACAAATTAAAGAACTGCAGAGCCATCCAAAGGAAAGTGTTCACAATGTTTTAGTAAAATGTAACACCCCAAAGAATGATAACAAGCATTTATGGGCACACTGTTTGTCCAGCATCCTGTGAGCATCCTTTGGTTTGATCTGTGAACTAGATATCACCATTTTCTGCTTCATTTTACACGTAACGACAGTGAGGGCGGTCTCATGAGACTAGTGGCTGGTAGCAGGCTTCATTTTGCACTTGAGTCCTGAACTCAATCCCAGTCATACACTCCTGACTTGGGGATGAAGAAGGTGTGCTTTACACAGTAGCCCAATTGGTTTACCATGTACTTCATACATGATCCTAATATGTCACGTTTAATTAAGTAAAATAAAACACTCTTAAATAGTCTAATCAGAACACCCTTTGTTTAGTCTTCTAGACGAGCAAGTGCCTACAGAGATAAGGCTTGCCGTAAGAAGTTATTCCTTCTACACATGAAAAATAAGTATTTGCTAGGGTCCTTGTGCCCAGTAGGGCTAGGAGTATCCAGCAGGTGTTAGAATGTTGACAGCATAATAGTATACAGGAGAGAGGAGGTTGGGGTGGGGTGGGGCTCTAACTTTTTAAAAACTTGCTCAAAGAAGCCAGTCACCTGACTTCCAGATGGATAATACCCATGCAACCCAGAGAGTTTGATATGGCAGTGTACATGCAAAGAAACATATGCATGTGCGTAGTATATGCATAAGGTACTATAAAGGCATGCGAGTAAGAGCCTGTTATAAAACACCGTGTGTGTGTGTGTGTGTGTGTGTGTGTGTGTGTGTGTAGTGCTTACCTTAGTACATATTCGCTGAGTAGTAGCTGAAGCTGTTGTTGAAATAGAGTCCTCAAGTAAGTGAAGACGAATAATACCCAAGTGGTATTACATGGTGGTGGGTTTTTAAAAAAGACTTTAATTTTGTGCAACCCTCCCAGATTGTCTATTTAACAGTAAAATTCCACCCTCTGTGTCCCCCTTGCACAATTGGAGAATTCACAAAGGCTTTGGTGCTGGAGAGGCAATAGTTTGTTCGCTGCACACTCCGCTTATGACACTCAAGGCTTGCTGTGCTCCAATGTTAGCAGGCAGTGCGTGGTTTTAATATTCATGGTCTCTAAGTGCTACCGACTGACATTCGGTACTAAATGTGCAGATACGGGTGCCGAGTGAAACAGAGCTAGGACGAGGACTTGCTAATTTGTATTCTAGATGGAAATCTTAAATTAGTTTCCAAGATTTTTAAATGGATTTTTAAATGCCGGGCACATAGGAGATTGAGTTCATATTAATATTTATAAGGCTTCAGAAGATATTTAGTGAAATATTTGTATAATTTAATTTTGGTCATAATCAAGAAAGAAGCCACAACAAGAAGGACACTGCTCTTTAGTTTGGCTACTCTTTTGTGGCCCAGAGGTGGGAATATTTTTTTTTTTCCTAGAAAAACTCCTGCTGACCTATGTGCTTAAAGAGTGCTTTGCTTCTGCGTTTACACCCAGAAGCCAGAGGTTATATGTGTCTACATTCCTTGAGTTGGATTGTCTTATGCTAATTTTCTGTAAGCTAATGAATTAGGAAATCAGTATTGATAATAATCTTTAAAGCCCTGTTGACAGTCCTGCAGCACTCCACAGTCTCGGTGCTGCTCTTATATCCTGTAGTGTGGGGAAGAGCACCTAGGCTCAGTGGGAATGTCCTTCCTATGGTTTTGCTCAGGGCTAATTGAGTTTAATGTAGTTTTGTGTGCAGAAGGTATTGACTTGTGCATAGTATTTAATTTGTGTAAATATGTGTGTATGTAATGTTTTGCCCCTCTGAGTTTTATTTTAAATGTAACCCTTGAAACTGGGATAATAGAAATTTGTAGCTTAGGCCTGCTAGCAATTGCAGGTGCCAACGGTTTAAACTGCTGTAGAAATACAATTATGAGCAGCCAAGAGCAAATCTTGTTTTAAGGTCCATGTGTAATGAATGCCTGTTAGTATCATAGAATACAATTAAAAAGAGGTTTACCTCTCCATGCTGTGATTGGTCCTTTCTGATGGAAATGTAGAGTCCCCTGAGTAGAATGTGTATTCAGCTTTCCGTGATTTAGACACCAGTGAGCCTGGCATACTGCAGGCTTGGATAAATTCAGGGCAGTTATAGTCAGGCAGAGACGGGAAAAGACTGAAAGATTAATGAGCGAGCTTAAAACAAAGCTTCAGAAATGAGAACAGTGCACTGCTTGGTCTTACATAATTGTGCAGAAAAGAAGTCGGGTTTGGCGGCTGCTGTTAAAAAATTTTTAGGATGTTGGAAGAAAGTGTTTGTTTGTTATAAAAAATCGGATCTAGAGAATGCAAGTGAAAACCTGGGATGAAATGTCCAGTTCCTGCTTGGCTGTGTAGCCCTCAGAAACATGCCCTGCCCAAAGCCTCCTTTATTCCAGCTTGACCAAGTCTCTTTGGTCCTCCCCACTATCACCTCCAGGAACTCCCCCACCGCTTCATAGTGGGGACCAAAGTCCCAGCCCCAGCTATGTCCAGGAAGTGCACATCTGGGCTGTGTTCCTGGGGTCCTCACTGACACTCTTGAGTCTGCCCAAGCATGGCAGATCAGTGGCATGCCTTACCTCTGCTAAGGTAGCTCAACCTACTGTTGATTACCCGTGGATGGCAGTTTCTAGCTGGTAGCTTTGAATAGCAGCGTTATGACATTTCTTCACTAAAACTTAACCCAAGGGGTCCTGATGGTCTTAAAACGCTCTTTTACCTTTGCCAATCTATTTAATAGCTACTCTAACGAACCTTCCATTTGCTCAATACCACTGAGCTCCAAGGTGGAGCTAGCTGGTCATCCAGTAATATGAGGCTAGGCACTCAGAGAGCGGCTCATAAATAACACAGTGCAGGTGAGTCAGTTCTGAGAGCCAGAGCTTGCCAGCACAGTGAAGAAGAGCTAGCTGCCTTGGAAGAGAGGCTGCCAACCCTGAAGCAGGTTCTGCAGGGTGTCAGTGTAGACACACAGAGAGGCCTTTCTCTTTGCGTGTCCCTTTCTTCAAGGAGTTTGGCGCCACCTACAGGAAGCAAGAAGCTCGGTAACGTCTCTCAGCTTCTTACAGAAAGAAGCTCCGGGGTTCTCCCATTGGTCATTCCTCATATTTAGTTTTTTATAAATTTGATCATTTGTTCAGCATATAGTATTTATCAAGCATCTCCTTGGCCATGAGATGATGCTGAGCTCCGTGGGAAGGAGGGTTATGTCTGTACTAGCTGTTTTGGCAGAGGATTCCTCACCCATAATTGCTTGGTAAAGTCTCCCTTTCTGCTGCCATGAGCCTTGTCCTTGGACACTGCTGCAGGAGAGAACAGCGTTATAGATTGGGAGCTGGAGTAGGCAGCCCATAAGGGATGCTGACTTCACTTTTTGCCTTCCTTTGTTTCCTGTAAACAGAGTGGCATCCAAACCATTATTTTATTGTTGTTTGTTTCCATTTGTTTTCTTTGGAAAGAAAGGTTAAGTTTAACAAAGATGATGAGGGGAAAAAAAAAACAAAAAACCATACAGTCAAGGAAGTTCAAGATGCACGATTCAGTTCCGAGACTTCTAAGGGAAGACAGGTGATCGGAGCTACTGTTGCATTAAAGGTGCTGAAGAGATAATGAGGATCAATTATTTTCATTCGCCAGCCTTTCATAACTCTGTCACTGAATCAAGCGCTCCATTGTTCCAAGCTGGAAGGATCTGGCTTGAAAGGAGTTAAGAAGGTAGGTTTCTCCTTGCTGAATGAATGACTGCATTGCTCCATTTCCCGCGAGCACCTCTAACCCAGACTGGTTGCTGAACTCTCTGCCTGCACCCTGCTGGGTTCTTGATGTAAACAGGCATGCATGCACGCGAGTGCATGTGCTCCTGTGCTCCTGTGCATGCGCGGACGCTCATGTACACACACACACACACACACACACACACACACACACACACACACACACTCCCCACACTACTCAGCCTCCCCAGACCCACTGCAGCTGACGTCAGGTTGAGCATGTTTTCCCCTTTTGTCCACAACAGAAGCCACTGTGGTGTAACCTGTCCTGCTTTCTAATGCTTCTAGCTTTTCTTCCCCCGTCCCCTCCTCCACCTTCTGGGCAAATGACATCATAATTCATTCAGGTTCTGGGAAATAACTCCTAGTTATCTTCCATACTTTCCACCAGAAGTTCACATAGGTTCCAAGCCTGTCTCTTTACCTCTGTAACCTTTCTGCTTTTGCCTTTCTGTCAGTTCATCCTCTGGAATTTCCAGTAACTCTGTGCTTTCCAAGTCATTTGTCTGCTTTAGAAACCCTTACTAGTTGGCTTCTAGTAGATTTGTGTAATGGCCTGCTGGCTAGAGAGAGCTGTCTAATCAAATGAAAAATTTTCCACCAACCCACATGTTAAAATATACTGTGGAATTTGAACATTTTTCTTGTTTTAGACATTTGTGTTTGTATTTAAACATCAAAGGGAATTTACAGATAAGAAAATGTTATCTGATGGGAAAGGCCGCACACATTGGAGCTGAAAAGAATTTAAATATAGTATTTCATATGTTTATACCAAACTATTGACTAAAAGCTTCTAAAAATAAATATTTAGTGTATCTTCTAAGATGATACATAGGCAGAACACACATAAAATGTACTCGATATCACAGTCACCAGAGTAATGCAAATCAAAACTATGGTAAGATACCATTTTACCATCCAAGAGGATGGCTAAAGTTAAAAAAAAAAATCATAATAAGTGCAAACAATGGTGTGAAAAGACTGGCAACTTTATATATTGCTGGTAGTAATGTAACAGGGTGCAGTCAACTTAGAAATGGCTTGGGAGCTCCTCAAAGTATTAAAAATAGTTATCAAGGTATCGAGCAGCTCCACTGTTAGCAATATACCTGAGAATTAAAATGCTTCTCTCGAAGTCACAGAACGCAAATGCACATTACTTAACAAATAGATAAGTACTATGTGGTATATCCATCCAATGGAATAGTATACAGTCTTTAAAAACAGTACATGCTACACCATAGAAAGACCTTGAAAACATAATGCAGTGTACAATTGCAAGTAATTGAGACTGTGCAAGTAAACAACCCACATTATAAGTTTTCGTGTATTTGAAATTTCCAGGAAAGGCAAAGTTATAGAGGCTGAAAATAAATTACTAGTTGCCCAGATGGGCAGGAGATCTGAGAATGACTGCTCATGGATGTGAAGTTGTTTAGGGATGAAGGCAGTGTTCGTAACTTAGGTAGTAGTGACAGTTCCTGGCCCCTCCCGGTGAACCTGCTAGAGATGTCTGGCACGTTCTAGAGACCACTGAACTGTGTGTTTCAAGTACATGAATTATCATCCCCTATGTGCAATAGAGCTGTAGATGGTGAAGTTGCAGCCAGGCTTGTCTGAGTTTATGTCTAATGTGTCATCACATCACCCCAAAGTTCTGTGCATAACACTTGATAAGCAAGGGGAAAATGGATGGATGGGTGGATGGATGGATGGATGGATGGATGGATGGATGGATGGATGGATAGATTCATAAGAATTCTTGTTATTATGTGCAAGGGATTTCTTGGCAAGTGCTGTGGGAGAGATTTAAAGAATGATGGCCAGGAATCGAACCTCTGTCTTTCTAGTCACTCATTTGATGAGGCAGCTGTCTTGTCAATTGATCTGATGTCAGCCTGATGGAATCATGCTGTGTTTTGACGTCAGTGCAAGGTGGGGGGAGGCGGCTTTCTATTCCTTTTTGTTTTCTTTTGAGTGACGTTGGCAGAACCCACTTCAGCAACCATACACTACGTGATGGTATGGGATACCAATGCTCTGTTGTGACCTTTATTTTTATGAGCTGTGAGAATTAAGAACTTACCAATTTAAGTTTAATTAAGCAGCAAGGCACAGCAGATGGTGCATTTGTGGGTGATGATTGCCTTCCTCTGGTTTCCTTAAGCATCGCTCTAACCTTATGATATGCTGAGCCTAGACTGTCACACCACTGTGACAACAGTGCTAGGAAGATGGAACACATGGCAGTGGTATCGTCAGAAAATCTTGAGGACCTGGATACTACAGAAAGTTCTAGAATTAACACCGAACTAAATTGCAGTGTTAGGAGGAAGATGTACTAACGGTATGGCAGTACCATATTACCAGCCATCCAGTCCAATATTTGCAAATAAAGTATGTGAAGATTTTCATGACCCTGGTGTTGTTTTGAGTACTCTGAGGCAGGCATTAAGAATTCATTGGAATATGGTTTGCATGGTTTAAAATGCTGGGAGAAGACTGGCTAGACAGAGAAGCACTGATGTTATGTGAGGTATATGTCTGCTTTTAGTCACTGCTGGGGGCCTAGAGAGTGTCCTGTGGTGGACACTTCCCTCAGGTGCTGTGTGCTTGGTGTTGGGGTATTTACTCCTGAGGATGTTAAAAGATACCTAAGTGAACAGAACTGGGAATGGATGCAGCGCTTCCCACTGATTGTCCAGCCTTCCAAGAGGGAAATCCAGTTGCTAAGAAGTATTTCCTTGTTAAAGGAGACGCTATCTGTCTAGCTGAAACTTCCCTTACGATCTCTGAAAAGCCGAATTACTTGAAAGCTGGCATAAAACTTATAATTGCACAATATTTTAGATCCTAAGATAATATGCCTCGATTTTTTCTCATTAATGCAATATATGAAATCATCAAAATGAAATACATTCACTTACTGGCTGTAATGTTGTTAAAAGCATGAGCTATGTGGATCGTCTAGCATAGAGCAATAGTTACTTTCAATGAAATAATCCATTTTTCTCATCTCTATGCTACAGAGCCTAGACTGGAATCCTAGTTAAATCATGAACTTCGAAAATAATATTTTAATCTGAGTGTGTAATTTCTCTTTGGTCAAAGCCCACTTTTATGTTGAAAACAAGAAATCTCCTGAAATTCCATAAAGAAACTCTTCTGATATTTAGGGGTGTTGTAGACACAGAGCTCATGCCTGTATCATCCTTCCAGAAACTCTGCTTGGCAACTCAACTGAGTGAAACTTGTCTCTCCCAAGGTCCCACCAGCTGCAGGATACACAGGCATCGAAGATGAAGCTGAGATGTAAACAGTAATTTTGCATTTTCTCCTAATAAAAGACAGTTAACCTTTTACTTATTATTCACCAGCACATAATAAAGGGAAATATGTGCCCGCACACCTCTCTGCAGAGGAAACACAAAACAATAACTGATTTCAGCCTACAAATTATTAAAAACTTGGGCAAGAGAAGGTAAAATTATTTTTCTATGGGAACAGACTTTATTGCAAAATCATTGGCATTTCATTTCCTTACAGAACTGGGTTTCCTTCTAATTAAAACAGACAGAGGAACTCGCCTGCTTCCCACTTACTCAATATATGGATATCTTGCCGCTCCTGCGGGTCCGTTCAACACAAGCGGGCCGGAGGCGTAGGCAACTAACTTAAAATTATGCTTGATAATTTTAGGGAGATATTGGAATTTTTTTCTAAAACTGGTATTATGTTAATCCTCCATAATTACCTTTCCCTTTAATGGTTATCTACTTCACATTCTTTTTGTCTTAGAGAGCTGTGATTTCACCTGACAATCTAGACATTAGCCTTGATCTGTCCTAAGCAGCTGAACTCTTGTGCAAGCAGAACAAAGGATTTTGAATCAACAGTTTGTACGCAGATCCCAACCTGCTAGGTACTTACTGTGTGACTGTGTCCTTCGGGAACTCCTCATGTCCCTAAAGAAGCCCTCTCAGAGTGATTCTGCACCGACCCCCCTCCCCCATGTTTGCGTGTACATGTAGTGCATATATGTACACATGTGAGTGCTCACAGAGTCAGCACCCCAATGTCAGGAAGGTGGGAAGCTTACCTTTACTGGGGACAGGTTAAAGAGATGGTTTCTGTTTCCAAGGATGTAAGGGAGGAAGGATAGATTTTTGCTAGGCATCTGGCGTTCTCTACCCTAGTGACCTTAGGCAATTTAATCTCATTGTACCTCAGCTTTCTGGTCTCTAAAAATGGGTAGAAGACGAGGATCTAATTCAGGATCCTGTTGTTTGTGGTTATCATTGGAGTTAATGCACCTAATGCATTTAGCACAATGCCAGGCATGTAATAAGTAAGCAATAAATGTTAATCATTCCTATCTCTTTCTACTTCCCTAGTAGATCTAGGTTAACGTCCCAGCTGTGTTACAGATCCTTACTTCAGTTCCTTGCTCCACACTTGCCTTCTCTTACAAGGTGGGGCACCTCAGCGTGGTCTTTTCACAATCAGTTGTACTCAGAGGATGGCCCATGGCGTCCTCCATCCTGTCCCTCTGTGTGTTCACTATTTCAGCAGAAGCTGCCTCCATCCACTATCTACCAGATAAAGCCCAAACTTCCTCCTACAGCAGTGTTCTTGCCTTGCCATCATCTCACTATTGTGTTAAGAGCTTTACCTTAATTAAGCCATGGTTCTAGCCCTGGACCTCACATCTCTGTCCTCTTAACCTCAGTGAAAACTCACTGTTTTCTAAGTTAGGCTTTGTGACTCTAGTTTTATCCTCAGGAGACATTTTTATGAATTTTCAAGTTGAAGCAGGAACAGTGAAGTGCATATGGCTTTCTGCCTATAATTTGGAATATTTGGTGGTGATTTCTGGATCATTCTTATGATTTTGTTTCTAAGACCTCTATGTAGGTAGCTCCACAGTCTCTCAGAGTCGAGTATCTATATGTGTAAATAAAAAAGAATGAAGGAACAAAGAATCCTTAGGTAGAAGAAATGGGTAATGGGGAGCTGTCCTTTTAATGGATGCACTGGTTCAGCAGTCCTCAGAGAATAGGTTGAGAGCTAGAAATTCTGTATTTTTACTCTGCAAGACAAATAGCATTGGTTTCCATTGTTTAATGTGAGTGATATGAATGCATTTTGCTTTCATATAAAGAACAGAGAAAGTTAGCTTTATTTTATCAACACGTGTGTGTGTGTGTGTGTGTGTGTGTGTGTGTGTGTGCGTGTGCGCGTGCTTTGCATAATGGGCTGTGTAATATAATTTCAAAGCCCTCTGATGCAATATTTTGAAACTAAGTTGGTCATACAATTAAAACATATCTTTGGTCATAGATTGCTTGGCCTTATGCCATCTTCATAGGCAGTGTCCTACTTACATAGCCTGGATTGGCTGAGAAAAATAATTGCTGCTATGAAATAATTTTGCAATTACCACTGTAATTAAGGGCAGTTTGTTAATGAAAGTGCGTGGTGAATAATGACGGCAGGGCACTCCATCTTGCAGCTTCATGCCAGATGATTGGTTCATGTGGTGGAGGCAGTTAGGGAATTAGTGACACAGCTGTCATGGTTACAGGATGGATGTAAATCTCCTCTGCAGTTGATGATGAAGAGCAGTCATTAGCCTCCTGCCCCTTGGGAACTGGTCAGAAGAACAAAAATAAACTTAACACATGAAGATAAAAGCCATTCCTTATGTCTCCTTTCCTTTGGTATGAACAATTAACATTCTAATAGAAACCGCTGGGAGCACACGGATGAGCCCTCTCCACTTTTTAGGCATGTTAAGGTGATAGATAGATGCTCCTCCTCGTAGGGTGTTCACAGTTTATAACCACTCGTTAGCTTATAGGCCAGCTTAAAACTGCTCTTCAGAGACCCACGGGTCTCACTGAGATCTTTCACGTTCATCTCCATGTGTTGTGCATTTATTTGAACCACCTGAAAAGCGCCCATGGATGGCTTTCTGCGTGCCATCTTCATGGCTGCAGGGGCAATTGAAGATCACTTTTCTATGTTTGGGCTTGCCTACCTCCATAAAACACTATATTGACAGAAGAGGTGCTGGCTGGCTGCCGGCCCCACTTTGCTGTGCACTCTGGGAAAAGTCATTGTTGGAGGTTGGGGATTTTTTTCCCCCTCTCCCTTAAAGTCAGGTGTTTAAGCATACTTCAAATTTATATTCATCCCACCTCCTTAGTGTTTTGATGTTGTTGTTTCTCATTGTAAATTTGCTTAAGCAATCTTTTGTGGAGTAATTTCATAACATGCTCACACTGTGGCTGTACCCCGAGTGGTCCGTGATCTGCAACTCATTAACTTTTGTTGACTAGTAAGTGAGCGTGGGGTGTTGTATTTTTTCCACTTTGTCTTGTCATAGAGTCCTTTTTACTCTTCGTTGAAGGTACCAGTAGGGCTAGAGGGATGGCTCACTGGGTAAGTGCCCTTGCTACACAACCATGAGGACCTGAGTTCAAATCCTAGAAGACATGTAAAAAGCTGAGCACAGTAATTGTAATTCTAAGATTGTGGGGGACCATAAGAGGCTCTTTGAGGCCTGCTGGCCACCAGCCTCGCGCCAGACTCAGTGAGAGACCTTGTCTCAAGGGAATATATCCAAGAATGAATGATACAGCAGGACACCCTCACTCCCCTTCTGCCCTCCTCAAACAAATACACACATTAGCACACACAGAGATGTGTGTACCATGTACATCACCTCTTCCAGGAAGTAAACTTTACCTGACAGTTAAATAAAAGATGCTAGCAGCTCCCTGCCGAGGAATGGAAACAATAGCTTCTCATGCCATCTGTCCCGAAGGAGAGAGCTCTGGTGTTTCTGTAGGACTAGGCACCTGCACTAAAGCCACAGAACCATCGCAGAGTGCCTACAGTGCTAGCACAGGTTGAGGGTGAGCCTATTGCTTACTGCCTGTGCTGGGCATGCATCCTGGTGTTCTAAGTGCTGCTGTGTGTATTTTTCTGGTATTAGCAAGAACAGATGTTACACAAGGGATGGGGTTGTGTGGAATTTTACACCCTGTGTTCCAACCTCTGACTCTTGAGCAGTCACAAAGGGATTGGAAAGTGCCAACAGGCCGAAGGACCCCAGGAGCATTGTCCTGCTGCCTACAAGCTTCCTTCCCCACAGTCACTCACTCTCTGAAAATGAACTCTTTGTCTCAGTGGCCATAGATGAGTCACTGTGTCATCTGACAATGTAGGACACAGGTCAGCTCACTTGTCTTTAAAAGCCACACATCATAGCGAACCTTCCATACTAATCAGTAAAACTGGTATCTTACTCAAATAAAAGACAGTTCCTACTTGGAAGAAAGAACCCATATCAGGGTGAACTCCCGAGAGAACACAATTTTCTAGGTCCTTCAGAGAATGCCTGGCTTCCAGAAGAATCTGGGTCCCTGCTTCATAATAAAGCCACAAGGGTAATGGAGGAAGGAGGAGCATGTAGACTCCCAGCCAGGAGCAAATGACACTGTGTGTGAGTGTGTGTATGTACATCTGTGTGCGTGTGTGTGTGTCTGTGTGTGTATGTCTCTGTGCATGTATGTGTGTGTGTCTGTTTGTCTGTCTGTGTTCCTGTGTTCAAAAGCATGAGCTTCTGTGGCAGGTCAGAACTCAATAGAAAAGAATAAGACCATTGTATTTTTAGCTGGTGTTGCTAAGGTGGAGGATGGAGGGACAGGACAAATGCAGAATTTGGATAGTCTGTTTTAATTTCTGTGTTGTTGGGGGCATTTTGATTTTTTCTTTTAACTAACATGTGAGATCTGTATTTGAAATTCCACAGCGACTGTACAGGTGCCTTAACACAGCAGAGGAGGTAAGCACTCTCGGACTTCAGGCAGGCAGGCAGTGGAGATTCTCAGAGGACCAGAATCTGTACTCGCTGTCCCCTGGACCTGTGTGGACCCAGGTTGGAGTGTAGCTTCCACCCCGACCCGCCCTTGTCTGCCTTCCCTTATTTCCTCAGAACCAATCAAGGACTTTTGGTAGTTCTCCAGGACATAAATGCATCGTGTCCCATTCGGTCCTTTTGTGGTCCTATCTGTCACAGCAACACTAATTATAAAAATTGAACGTAAATTTGTGCTCTTTAATAGGTTTGGGTTTAATTTTGCCTCAGTGGGAAGACATTTGATTAAAAGAGTCTTTTTTCCCCCTCCTCCTTCCTCCTTTTTTCTTTTCGTAGAACAGTTAGTAAAGGCGTAGGAAATTGATTTCAGTGTCACAAAGGACATTTCTGACAGGAATGTACTTTGAAATGATTCAAGGCATCTGTTTCTCTCGAATATGCCCAACACTGCTGAGAGCTGTACCTAAATTAAACTGTTTAACGTGTCAGCTCAGAATCCGATCACAATTTACATCCCAGTGGCTTGGCTGGATTTCCAACATTCCATGAACTCCCTCCCCTAATCTACTAAACAAGTTCTCGCTCAAAGTGACCGTTTGTTCTAGATGCCAATATGTCATGGTCGGAATTGATTTAGCTTTGGAAGCTATTTGTCTGGGTACGGTCACTTTGCCTAGGAGATGGAACCATCTCGCTGGCGCGGCTTCTGCTGGCGTGTCTGGTGGGTGACGGCTTGGTGGGCGTTTTTGTTGCCATTTGACTTTCACTGGTGCAGTGTCTGTCAGGCAAGCTGGCTCCAGGAATTCCCGTTGTGCACTCTGTCTATGACTGCGTCTCCGGCACCCAGCATAGTGCCTGGGAAGCACTTAGAGTAAATTGTTCATAAATGAGCAGAGAAGGAACGCTTTCCACACCCATATGTATAACCCTAGTGTAGACGCCACTGGGAGGTCTCATTTGTCTGCCTTGCTGTGGTCCTTAGAAATCAGCGCTGCTCACTTGTGTTAATTACACCGAGGCACGGCCTTTGAAGTTAGAGGGCTGGGGCAATTATTTTGTGGGCGAGAGAACTTTTTATATTCATAGTAGAAATAATTCCCCAGGGATAAGAAGAAAAAGTGTCTATGTTGAGGTATAATAGGAACCTTAGCTCATTAAGGTGATTATTTTGAGATTCTTCACCTTTCTTCTCCCCTCCAGTGTCCACCCACGTAATCCTCACACACAGTTTACCAGGTAGTGGAGAGTGAAGAGCCCAAGGGAGGCTTCCTTCTGCTGCCCTGCCTGTGTTTATAAGTCTGCTGTCTACTGAGGCAGTGGCGGTGTTTGTATGGGGTTGTCCTGGAAGACTGTTGCCCCGGAGGGGTCATGTGGTTGACATCACTGAAGAGCTGGCCACAGGTGACAGGCCACGGAGAGCTCTATCCATTCCGTTTTGTGGTTCTTTGGGACCTTATTAGTGAAGATAGAATGCTTGAAATTTGTCAAGGCCTGAGTAGCCGGTGACTTTATCTCTTGGACTCTAGCCTGGATGTTCCACAGCTGTGGTTACCTCAGTTTCACCCAGCCGTGTAATAGGCAAAGCTCACAGAGGCTCTGCCATCTTGTGTGCTAGCTCCTGGAGCCATTCTGGCACACCATTTCAGCTTCCCTGACGGGGCGGGAGCTGGGGGATGGGGATAGGGAGGTAAGCAGAAGAGAAACAGCCTCCTTAGTCACCAGGCTCAGGAAGGCACATGAGCTTAGTCAGTCACCTGAACGGTCATATGCAGGGGAAGGAGAAAGGAACTCCACAAATCATCCCTGTGGCTGGGCTTACACGGAAGCAGAGATGGAGTTGCTGGAGTCTCCTGAACCTTAGGCTTTTCCAGCCAATTTGCCGCCTACCATCTTTGCTTGGTAAAGTTCCACAGTTGCTGTGAGACTGTAAACAACAGGCGTGCCGCGTGTGCTGATCACCCCTTGCAGTTTCTCTGAGCCTAAACTGTCTGCAGAGATGATTGTAGAAACTAGCAGTTTAAGCCGGGTGTGATGGCGCACGCCTTTAATCTCAGCACTCAGGGAGGCAGAGGCAGGTGGATTGCTATGACTTTAAGGCCAACCTGGTCTACAATGTCAGATCAGGGCAGCCAAGGTTACACAGAGAAACCCTGTCTCGGTGGTGGTGGGGGCGCTGGGGGAGGTGGAAAGCAAAACAAAACTTAGCAGTTTAGCTCTCTGCCTTCTGGTTAAGGTCAAGGGCTGGGTACTTTGCATACACACATGTCCCACTTAGAAATTATTGTGTAAGTCTGTCAGGCAGAAGCTTGCTGTTGTACAGTTGAATGCTTCAACGTCTTCCTCCTTCGTATTGGGAAGCATGGTAGAACAGGGAAGTTGTGGTAGATATGCCATCTCTGGGTTTTCTTGTTTGGCTTGACTTGGATTTTTTTTTCCAAGTTTTCCTTTGTCTTTGTTTGTTTGTTTCCGTTTGGGAAGATATTACATGTACTACTGGTATGCTAGTCATTATTCAGGAAAACCCAGAAGGCTTAATTACTATCGTCTGCAAATCCTCTCACATAGCATATACAGATGGGCACTGACTAATGTAAAATCAGGTTCCCATGCATGGTCCTTTCTCACAAACAGTTCTTGTGGTGACATGAAAGATTGTCACCAGTGTTACTGCCTTCTGCCTCTCTACTGTCTTTCCTCCAAGGAGCTCAACAAACCGCGAACAGCATATTCTCCTCCACCTTGATCAGAGTTTTGAAGCCATGTCTGATTTTTTTCCATATGCGCGGCATAGTTGAATCCGATTCCCCACCATCTCCTGGCTGCTGTAGGAAGAAATATGTCCAGATCTTTGGGACCTTTAAACCTGTACTTAGATTGGCTTTAATCTCTTCTGCCACTCTCTTCACAAACAAAGGATTCTCAGAGTTCTTGCTGTGCAGTAAATGTTATTTTTAAGGCAGGATTTAGACGTTATGATCAGCCAAC
Organism: Acomys russatus; assembly: GCF_903995435.1. Lineage (NCBI taxonomy): Eukaryota > Metazoa > Chordata > Mammalia > Rodentia > Muridae > Acomys > Acomys russatus. The sequence continues at coordinate 39,322,146 of NC_067150.1, forward strand.
TTTATAAGTATGAGCAAACGCTTACCTTTAGTTTTGTACAGACAAAAATCATCTTGAGTTTTCTTATATTTTTGGCAGGGGAGGGACAAGAAGTGAAAGTGAAGTGTGTGAAAGCCAGGCTCCATGCTTACTCCCTGTGCTCTAGGTAACCTTACCCTGGTTCAGCTTGTTGCTTTACTGTTTAAACCACATGAGATGGGAGTGGCTGTAAGGTGTTTTCTGAGACTGATCACCCTATGCTGATAGGTTAACTATGGTAAGGCTGCTCATAAAGATTATCAGCGTCAGCCACATGTTTATAGAATGCCTTCTAGCTTTCACCACATGGGGTGCCTCAGTGTCAAACTGCTTGCTAAAGGTGATAGGAGAGGGCGCACCTCGCTAGTGAGATTAATCTGTTTTCAGTGTCTTGCAAATAAGCTTAATGTCTAGGGCACATTAAATTGAGTCTCCCAAAAATAGAAATGTAAAGTGGCTTTGGGGCAGGAAGAGCGTTGCTTTTCTGACAGTGGACAACTTGACTTCAGCATCTCACATAGCTGCCACTGCAGTGCCTAGGTGCTTTTATCCTTTGGTTTCTGTTTCTACTTTCCACACCTCACTGTGAGCTTCTTGCAGGAAGAGAATATATTCAGTTCATGCCAGGACATTCAGTCAATATGTGGTGGATAAACAATTAGTAGTTGATGAATACATGTCTTAAGGGAGCAAACCCTCATCCCTCCTTTGAGGTTAAAACTAAAGACACCCTGATTTTGGACAAGCTGGTGTTGCTTCTGTTTTCTGTGTGCAGAGAGCCACTCTTCTGCCATTGTATTATTTAGTCTGGCTTTTTAAAAATGAATTTTAAAAGTATGCATTTTGGCCAGTGCAGTAGCCCACACCTATAATCCTTGAGCTAGAGGCGGGCAGATCTCTGAGTTTAAAGACAGTCTGGTCTACAAAGTGAGTCCAGGACAGCCAAGACTACACAGAGAAAACTTGTCTGAGCCGCCCCCCCCCCCCCCACCAAAGTATGCGTTGTGTATATTATTCTTAAGTGCTAAAATTGTTTCTTCATTTATTTAGATATAAAAATAAAATGCTCCTTCAAAAACTAAAACTAGCGGATAAACCAGCTATCTCGCAAATATCGGGTTTGTTTCCAAAATGTTTACGGTAGCATTGTTCTCAATGGCCAAGATACAGAGGATCAGCAAGACACCATTGATGGATGAATGGATAAAGAATTGTCATGTATCTATTCAACCATGAAAAAGAATAAAACCCTTTTATCTGTGGCAACTTGGACAGGGCTGGGATACATCGTGTTAAGTGAAATAAGCCAGGCCAAAGAGTTGAGCCCATGTAAAAGCTAAAATCTAGAGTTTAGAAGGGAGTAAGGGCTGGAGCTTCAGGGGGCCAGAAAGATGGGTACCAGAACACAGCTAATAGGAAGGGTAAATTTTCTCATCCCCCTGCAGGGTAGATTGTATACAGTAGTTCTTGTGTAGTTTATAAGGATCTGGAAGAGAAGAGTTCTGGGTCCTCGACACAAAGGATAATTTGATCATTACTCATTTACATGTTCAATGCCCCGCAGTGCAGCACGATGTCAGATAAGGTTTTTGTTTGTTTGGTTTTTGTTTTTGTTTTTGTTTTTGTTTTTCCTCATAAGTAGAGGGAATTATCTCATGTGAGAGTCTTGGGCTCCCAGGCAAGGTCCTGGCCCACTATAAGCTTGTGTAGCCACCTGCGAATGTGGTCCACTAGTGGGATTTAACCTAGGGTGCCTGTCATGAGTTCCAAATTAGATCCTTTATATGAAGAACTTGACCCAAGCAAGGTCAGCAGTTGAAGGTAACAATGACTGCTGTGGGTTGTTCCTCTCTCCGGGGGTCAGCCATGTTCATTCAGTCTTGTACTCTTAAGCAGGCCCTCTGTCATGGAGAGAACGCCAGGAAGTGCAGGCACAGTTCTGCATGGTCACAGAAAATAGGAGACAATATGATTGCCCTTCTCCCTACTCTCTAGGTATGGTAGATCATGGATTGGTTGAACCATGTAAGGCGGCGGTTGTTTGTTTTTCCAGTATACAGTGCATGTAACTAATAGAATCCTTTGCTATCAGATGGTTCTGAAAGCTGCTCACGGCGTAGTGGAGTGATAAGGCGCCACAGACGTGCCTGTTCCCTGCAAATATTTTCTCTTCTCTTTTCTTCCTTTTAAAAATGTGTGTTTCTAGGTCAGAAGCCAAAATGTATCCAAGACCGTCTCCCTACCCCTAGCCTTTTATTAGTAGACTGTTTCCTATTCTTTCTAGGATCTGGAGATGGAGTTCAGCACCGCCTCCCTTACTTTTGGCCTTATGTATGAGATATCCTCAGCAATCTAGAACACACACACACACACACACACACACACACACACACACACACACACTCACTCAGTTTAAGAGGGCCAGCCCTATATAAGATTTGGGAATACTTTCATCAATATAATCTAAGTGAAGATTTAAGTTATTCTATAGTGTCTCATTCAATAAAAAATGGAGAATTTTCTCTTTTACTTATGAGCCTTTTTGGGCATAGTCTTGACTTTGAATTTTTTTTATTTTTTTATTTTTAGTAAGTTACTTTTATTTTTGTGCCTGTCTCCAATGTACATAAATGGCTCATTTCTACCTTAGTTTTACCCTTGAAGGAAATTAAAATTGTATTTTTAGAGAATGGAAGATTTGATGGTACCAAATGTTGAATTTATTAAAGTTCATGTTTTTAGTTTTTAGCGTGTTACCTCAGATTAACTCTTGCCTCACATTACAATGGCCACCACCACCAACAGCAAGCCCATCAGTGTGTACAGGCCACAGGGATCAGTGCGCCCAGCAGGAAATCACAGGCTATCATGGGCAAAGAGCTTGTCTGGAGGCCCAAGCTTCTCACACAAGAGAATTCCCCTTTCCTATGAAAAATAAAATATGATTGACATCGTGCTATTGTGCTGGTGTATTTTTTAAAACAGAATACCCTGGCATGAGGGGCCAGCACCACAGCATGTGAGCAACAGTGCTCACTCTGTGTGCCCTTAGCTGCCACTAGAGGAAATGTCCCTTTTATCCCCATCTCCAGCCGAGGGCATGGAGGGCATAGAGGGTGGGGCAGTTTGAGTGGCTTGCCCAAGTCATCCCGCCAGAAGGTAGATGCTGTAAGTCTCTCCTGGTCACATGGCTCACTGCTCAGCTTCCTGGTCTGAGGCTCTCAGGTGTCTGGTCCTTAGAGGAGCTGAGATCTGTCTGATCACTGTGGTATACACACAGGAGGCTTCATACAGGCCTTGGGACATGTGAGGAGACCTTGCCTTTAGCCATTCAGCCAACTACCCCACTGGAGACTTGTGTTTCATAATTAATAAAAGTCAAAGAAAAAAAAAAGGACTGGTTGAAACAATTTTTCAACTGAATTAGCACCTCCATCTAGCTAAAAACCAAAAAATTAAAGAAAAAAACTTTCCAAAAGCACTAAAATTTTATGATGTCTTTTCCCCTTCGTCTACTCTTTTATTTTCTTTTTCACTTTGACAGAATTTTTGGTTGTGTATTGAAAAAGCCCACTGGGTTGAGGCCAATCTCTATGTTTAAAATTATGCACTGCCAAGTCCTCCTTTGGTGCTCCTTTTTAAAACTTTTTTTTAGAAGGCTGACAACTTTAAAAGAAATGGCATGTTCCTTTAACCCCAAGAACATTTTATTTAAATTTAGTCACTGGTTTGGAGAAAGAATAAACAGAACTTTCTTAAATGTTCCCTTGTCTGAGAAGAATGAATGGGTAGTGATGTGATTTATAGCTGGTAGAAGAAAAAAATAGAGAAGATAAAAGAAAATTAAAACCCCAAATTATTGGTTTCTGCAGTGCATTTCTGATCTAATTCTCAATTGTGAATACAGCTTATGCCTCGCTTAAATGCTTCTTGCCAGGCCATGAAACCAAATCTCTGCCTTTTATGTAACATACAGCTTACTTGAATGCTCAGTGGCTGTATAGCACTCTGACAGGGAGAGGGGGAAGGCATCATCTATATCACAGCCAGCAGAATCTTGATAAATATTTCTTAATTGACTAAATAGATGAAGAAATGAATGAATTTTATTCATAAAGTTACAGAATATCATGGTAGTATTTGCATTCTGTGTAATACAGTGAACATGCGTGATAAAAACTTTCTGGTATCTTTAATAACTACCTCTTGCTACAAGAAACATCCACTGTCAAAGACATAGCAGAAGGCTTTGTAGAGAATGGACAACAGTCATACCACTGTAAATCACCAGAAGGTCAGATAGGTAGGCTTGTTTCCATGAGGATGTATTTAGCAAAACGTTCTTATGACTTCTATCTGAATAGCCTCTGTGTAGATTCGGTGGCAGCGGGTGCTTGTCCTCTATGGTAATTTATTTAAGATAGTCATTTGGATTTGGTGTTAAGGTGGACACTGCAGTTGAAGATTTCAAACAAAAGAGTTCTAGAAGTTCCTCTAATGTGCCAACATGGATATGGCAGATCAGCGCCATGCACGGTAGGGGTCTGAGGAGTAATTGAGCATGTGTGGGTCCTCTGAGAGAATGTGGCTCTTTGTTGTGCCTAGTGCAAGGCGTAATACCGCTTTAAATTTGCTTTTGCCTTTGATTTCCTTGACAGTTCTAACCTTATTAATTTAAAGTCTTACTGTATACAGACTTAAAAACTGACAATCACAAGACAAGGCAAGCCCTGACTACTCGGGGCCTAGTTATTCCTGTGCTGCGTGGATCAGCACCAGCCTTGTTAGACAGCCTTAGCAACTGGACCTGCATCCATTAGAAAGGCTCCTACAACTTTTTGGGGCTGTTTATAGGTTTTCTCTTCTCTTTGGAAACAAAGTAACTTTTTGGGGGGTGGGGGAACCCGCGGTCTTCTCTACTAATGGAAGGTAAGCCTTTTGAGTAATCTATGTTTTCAGTTTGTAGGATCTGGCTATCTGGGACATTTTATCTTTGCAAGTTAACTTTTTTCCAAAGGAAAATAACGTTGTCCAAAATATTTAGGTTCTACTTATCATAAATACTTACTTTTGATTTAAGCTTTTACTAAATTTGGCCCAAAAAATACTTCTTGTGGGTTTGAGGCATATCTATACAAATATTCCTGCCATGTGGGCAGTGCAATCTGCTCTGAAGTTTGAAAATCTGGGTCAGTAGACATGAGAGCATTTAAATCACTATCATAACTATTGCGTTCATATGGTCGATTAGCCAAAGATACTTTGTATACCACTGCAATGCAGCAGCAGGATGCAGAGCTCTCTTGCACATTTCTGGCTATTGCTGTCTGTTGCTCTCCTACATGAGGTTTTGATTGACAGCTTGAATGCTTCTCCTTCTGAAAAGTGAAGCATGGGTAATTAAACAATGCATCTACACACTGGATACCAGGTTTTGACTGAGGCCCAATAATGAATGAGAAGTGCATTAACCAAATTAAAACTCTGTCCTGGCCAGACGGGTGGCTCTTGGCGTATCTCTGTGGGTTTCCCTACAGAACAGCATGATCATGTTCCGGGAAGTTTCCCCTCTCTTTGGGGTTTAGGTAACATCTACAGAGGTTGATGGAGATGCCTTGAGATAGTTTATTCTATTCACTAGTATAAAACGATCCTAGTTTTCAGTTGTTCAAGGAAGCAGAATAAATATAACAGTTCTCATGCATTGTGATCCTCAAATTCTCACACGTGTCCTCAAATTCTGTTTATATAAGAGACGGTGAGGCTCTTTAATAAAACATCTCTGTGTAGGTGGGTGGCCATTCATCTTCATAGATATTGTGTGTGAAATTTGTTCCCCCACAAATAAACTTTAATTAAAAATTTGGCAGTAAATAATGTTTCCTGGACAAGAAAAGATTGATGTACATGGAGAAGTGTGTAGGCATATTATATCAGGCATGCGCTATGCTACGTAAAAGTTGGTGTTACATGGCTCTTGCGCTTTTAGAAGAATCAGTTGAAAATGAAATATCTTGGAACAAGTGACTGGCCAGTCTGATTCCAACTCGTCCCTGAGCCACTAATAAATTAACAGGGGCTCTCTGTGCCTTATGCCTTTGAACACCGAGAACGGAGCTATTGCCCCACACCACACAAAAAAAATTCTGAAGCCAAGATGCCAGTTTCCTATTAGCTGCAGAAAACACAAAAGGGGATGGAAGCCTGTGATGGCAGAAGGAACTTGGTTTTAATAAGACTTTACAGAAACGCTCTTCCATTGCGGCGAGCTGATTCTCTATTTACTCTTCCTCCATTGTGCTGCGGCTCTCTAAGCTGGAGAGGAGAGAATGGATTGATACTCAAAAGCATACAAGCAGCAATGACCAAAAGGACTGAGCATTGGAAGCTCACTAGAGGAGGCAAGGGCTGAAAACATGGAAACTGAGAGGGATTTCAAAGTCGGTGCTGGACAGACTAGCGAGCAAAGAGTGCTTTAACAGTGTAAACTGGGTTGGGGCTGTTGACGACATCAGCGGCTTGCATAAGCTGGAAGGTGCCCAGAAGCAGAATATAAATAATCTTCTGACCTCGTGGGGGTTAGATAAATCTAGAACTTTCTTTCCCCTATTTCAGTATCATCTCCATTAAGCACTTGTCAAGCAGCGAATTGAGGTGCTGGGTGATTTGGTTTCCAGTGCAGCCCTTCAGAAGTCAGTTTCCTATCTTGCCTGAATGAGTTCTTTCAGCATCTGAGTCCCCCTCCATGCCTCCTGTCTGGGCGTCTGTTTCTTACATGATTGAGACAGTCTAGGCAGTCTTGGCTTGCAGGCCTACAAGAGTAGTCATCCTTTCTTCTTCATCTCTGCCAAGGATGGAGGATGAGGGGCTTTGGCATTGTGTCTGAAGTTATCACGTGTGGCTAGAAACAAAGGCAGTCATGTTGCTGTCACTGGATACCATGGCCACTCCAAACACAACAACAAAAACTGTACCAAATGAAAGTGAAGCTTGTCACAGTTCTCTTTCCCTGATTCTGAACTCGGATCTATTTGTCTGTCTGTCACCCATGTCATTAGGATTGCTGTGTGTGCAACAGGATTTCATCTCAGGCAGTTTTAATTCTTTGTATATCTGTCTACCTGTTTGAAGTATGATATCCAATCAGATTAACTCTTTGATAATTCTAGGGTGAAATAGATAGGTAGCGGATGTGTCATTTTTACCACAATGTCTCTATTTAAGTTTTCTTTGAAGCCAGGAAGTTTGGGCATAAGCTGTTTATTATGCCATACTTCTATGTCCCCCCGAAAGAAAACCACTATTGAATTAACTTTTGCATAGTGTATTTCTATCAAAGCATTTGATCCTTGTTTCTGCAAGATAATCCGAAGAACTTTTTATTTTGAGAATAGAAGACCATGATGGATTTAATTCATAAAGGGAAGCCGCTGCAAGGAATGTAAATGTAAGCGCTTGATAAGGTAGGATTTCCTAGTTGCTATGGCAACCTTTGGGTCATGAGCCTGAGAAAATATAAAGTAAGTCCTGGAGCTGTGAAGATGATTATAAAATTTAACTGTCATTCTTCATTTAGAGTTGATGGCAAACATTATTTACTTAAGTTTATCTCAAGGCAGGCAAGGATCCGGTTTTGAAAATCTTAGACTCCGATCACAAACGAATCCATGTTGCACATGTCTAACATTATAAAAGCATAGGCAGCATTTATTATTCTAACCAGACTGTTTGTACATAACGTCCCTGTAGATTTAGTCACCTTCCTATGGAAGCCAACAGTGCTCATCTCGTGAATTCTTAATGAAAACTGTGGAATGCAGCTGTATATGTTGAGTAAATTTGCAAAAATGTGTGTTGTCGTGCCAAAAGAAGAAGGCCTAGGGGATCACGTAGGAAGGATGGTTCTGTGCCTTTCTTTCAGGTTCACAGAGAAGTAGTGCACTGTTTAGGGTGGACAGATGCCAAGATGTTAATATAATTGTGTATTTTCAAAATGTACCCCAACCTGGTACTAAGGAAGAAAGGTTGGCATTTTTTTCCACAGTTGTACCCACCTCCCTCGGGGACCCAGGGGTGAGGGTATGGATGGTGAGACGCTTTATTACAGTGGAAAAAGGAACTGGGAGATGTCAACTTCCTAAATTGAAATATGATGCGGGGCTCTGCATTTTGTCAGAGCACCAGTTTTTCTTGCTTTATCTTCTACAGGCTGCTCTTAGTTTGCGCTAATGACCTATGAGACCCACTGCAAATTACCCAATCTTGCAAATTAGTGAGTATGTGAACAAACACTATAAAACTATCAGATACCACATCAAACAAATGTAGTTTATTGCAGGAAGAAAAATAGACTTGCATATTGAGAGGGGATGTGTTTTCACAACCAGATAAGTGCTTTCCAGCTTGCCCATCAGGGAGCGTCAACACATTATATGGTCTGTGTCAGCCAATGGCTCGCTGGCTCTCGAGCAAAACCATCAGTCTTTAAAATGCAGGCACAGAGAAACTCATGATTGCATGCATGCTGGAATCCTGCACTGAATTGTTTCCCTTTGCTTTTATTTTTAAAAAAAAAATCCTCTCCAACTCTGTGTGCTGGATCTTTGCACTAGAAAAGAGAACAGAATTTAGGGTTATTAAGAATAGAACATATACACGGCTGGTGTTTTCATTCTTCACGCAGTTGAGTCTGAACCTGGAGGATTCTTCAAACCACCCCCCACCCTTGCCGAGGTTGAGGTAGAATCCAGCCCACACACCCAGCAGCACACACTCTGCTCATCAAAGCACTTTTCTCAGTTGGTTTGTTTTCATGTCTAGCAGCAGAAATAGCTGCTCTTTTTCTTTCCTTTTTTCTCCTAGCATCTTGTAATTGCAACTGGTAATGTGTTTTCTTCTAACCGGAGATGGGCACAGAGATGGCAGTATCTGCAGCCACACACAGTAGGACTCCTGGCAGGACCCCAGTGACTTGTTGATGATACAGTGAACTTACTTCCCCACATTCTGAGACCCTTACCTGGACCAACCAGTGCCCCAACTATTTTGTGTCACCCTAGTTAGTTGTATTTTGCCTTGCCCCCGAGATAACAGCTGTATTGCTAGCATATAAGTCTGGTACTTACTGTACGCTAAGTACTGTGGGAGGAATCTGTATGTGTTTACTGAATATCTGTTCTATTTATCGGCATGTATGTATTTTATATCACCTTAAGATTATCATGCAGTGCATTTTTTGTTTCCTTTTTATTTATGTTTCTCTGTAAATCTTGCCTTAATGGATGACTATATATAGTCAAGTTAGAGCTACTCAGCCCTCATAAAGAAACGGTTCTCTTTTGACCAGTTTTACTTTATTAGTTTTGACAATTTATTTTTATGTGTGCTTGTGCACATATGAGGTGCCCACAGAGGCCAGAAGAGGCTGTGGCGTTCCCTGGAGCTATAATTACAGGCCAGTGTGAGCCACCAGGTATGAGTGCTGGAAACTGAATTCTGGTCCTCTGTGAGAGCAACCAGAGCTGTAAACTGCTGAAGCGTCTCTCCAGCCTTCCATTTTACTTTTGCTTATTTTTAAGGAAAATGAGGACTTAAAGGCACTGTTGACACACTTGATAAGCAGTGAAGCCAGAGTGGCAGCCATTAGAGTCCTGTGCTGGGTCCAGAGCTCAGGCTGCCCAGTGCTGTTTCATATTGTTGTTCGTCTCCAGTGAAGCATCAGGGTATCTTGTTGGTTTCGGGTGATCCAGACATGATAGTGCATCTTGTCTAGGATTACAGGATGATTTTCTGTGATGTACTTTTAAGAGATAATAAAAGACTAGGGTTCTTATCCCCCCCCCCCCCCCCCCGCCCCCGCCCCGCCATTCCCTGCTCCAGTTGATTGCTCTGTTTGGGCTTCAGGTAAGACTGGCAATAGGACTAAACTGAACATCTTTGTGAGTCACCTGGAAACCCTTAGTGCTTCTGGGGCCAAATTCCCACTGCTTAAGTCTCCTTAGTGTTATGCTCAGGCGGTCAGACATATGGCCACTGAAGCTGGCCTTTCCTGTTTGCTGTGGTCAGCTCACAGTATCCTGTCTATTTTGAAAACTCAGACCCCTTTCAGGAGCTGTGGGCCCTTCTATGTGGGTGAGTCAGCCTTTGGTTTAATATCCAGAATCTTTCATCCCGGCTTTCACGCTAATGTGCTGATGCACACACCATCCTAAATATCAGTACAGGATTGTGCTTTAGAGCAGGATTCTTCTGCCATCACTCAGGATAGATCCCCCGAAGAGCAAAAGAATTATGAACAATAAGGAAAGTGCTCAAGTTCTGTTGACGGGGGTGGGGTGGATACTGAGGTACAGATAGCTTCCTTCAGGGTAAGGCGGTGTTTCGGGAACGCATGGGGACGGGGAAGCTCCCTACAATCTGAAGCCCCTTCTTAAAGTAAACATGAGCAGGATGAATAGGACATTAGGCCCAGGGACCACATATGTGTTGGCCAGTTTTGAGTGGTGTCCTCCTCCCCTCGGGGCCATGATCAGCAGCAAGCTGCAGTGATAGTGAGGCTGTGCAGAAGCAGCCCCTGGTTCACATCCTACTGTCCTTGATGTCTTTGCTTAAATGATACTCAGCCCAGGCTTTTATGTATTGTACAACCGAGGGAAGCACTCCAGGACGATATACCTTCGAGAGTCCTTCAGGAGTGAATTTGGAAACCACTTGTTTTATGTGACAAACTGATTGATAGGTGCCTAAGATGTAAAATCCACCTGGTATTCATCTGAAGAAACAAGGGAACTAGATGTATCTGGTTTTAGATTTTTTTTTTTAAATTTTGATCCCTTCATTTAATCCTTCATGAGGGAGGGAGCATTGTGGACCCTCCCTCCCTCCTATTTGGAAATTTATCAGAAAAAAACGTTTAGGGAGTGTGGGCTGTTAGAGGGTCCGAGGTTAGCATTGTGAACTGCTCTGCAGAAGACCCAGGTTTAGTACCTAGTACCCATGCTGAGTGACTCACAGCTGTATGCAGATCTGACATCTCTGGTCTCAGTAGGCACCTGCACACACACATATATGTATACACATATCATAAAAATAAATGGTACAAAATTAGGTAGCCTACAAAATGATGAGTTTCATTTTGAAATTTTTATACATACACATAGCCCTTGCTCTTATCCACCTTCCCCTACCATCCTCCCCTGCCCCTCTCCTTCCCTCCTGCAAGTCCCCCACGCCCCCCTCCGATAATCCTTTTTCTGCTTTCTTGCTCTCTTCATATATAACTCACTTATAGATGTGTGTGTGCTCTTGCTGAGGACCAAAATTGGGTTCCCAGCACCCACAGTCGGCAGCTCACAAATTGCTCACAATAACTTCAGCTCCAAGGGATCTCACACCCTCTTCTGGCCTCTGTGGGTACCTGTAGTCATGTGCATGCATAATCACATACACATATTATTAAAGGGGAAATCCCTAAGGAGAAGTGTGATGACTGGAAATTATTTCTTTACAGTAGCCCCAGCGTGTTTGTGGTGAGGAAGGAGGGATTACTGCTATAACAAATGACTCGGACCCTAAAACTCTTGTTGAAGTACACAGCTGGAAGTCATCACAGTCAGCACTGGCCACATGCTAGCACTGAGTTTGCTCCAGCTATTTGCAAATATTTTTCTTCTCTCCTCCACCTTTTAATGTGTTACTTTCCTGTTTGTTGTCTGGATTGTTGCCTAATTTAGTTTGGATCAACTAGAAGACTCAGTTGCATTAGCTTTTTATAATACGTTTAGAGTAGCGAATCTAAAGTCAGTTTTCAATCAGGAAGGAATAGTGGGCTCTTTAATGGAAAGATTACCACAAAGTCCCCACCCCTTTGTGATTCAGATTCCTTGAATTCACCTCATTAATGTCTGAGCATTGAATCAAATAGGGTATTTCTCCCAGTTTTAAACATTGAAAATTCAAGGCAGAGACCTCTCCTTCTGTCTTCAAATGAATTTCTTTAAAGGAAGATGGTGGCCGTGGTGTCAGGGCTGTGAGTCACCTCTATCAAAGAGACTGATTACACTGTTGGTGGTGATTTTCGACGCCATCACGGTCTTGCCTCTGCTTCTTAAGAATGTATAATGCAGTCCAACCTTAAGACAAATAGGTCAAACTGCAAAACTGCCGGGATATGAGAACGAATCTCAAAATAATAAAGCAGTCCAACTTGGAGATGTGATATACTGGATAAATGTCTCCAACTGAGAAGGAATTCCATTCCAAGGCCTTTCTTTCCATCATGGTGCGCACAAGGAGCCTGTCTCGCCATTCTCATGTATTCTAGCTGCTATTCCTAGAATTTATTAGGAGTCACTGATGTTCAGTCTTTAATGGTGGGCGACAGGGAAACATATGCACACACAGTGTTCATCAGTGTTTTTTGTTTTGTTTTGTTTTTTAACCTCTGGTGCACTCTGAAAAAAAATCATTCTCCTATGGGGTAGGAAATAATATTTTTGAGGATATCCCATCTGCAGATAAAGTCATTGCCATTTCTGGTCTTGTCAAAGATAAAAATAAATCATTTTCAACTGTATTAAATACCATACTTGGGCATAAGGGAGAACACATTTGTCCTGTTTCATTTGTCTGCCCAGTCTGTGCCCATTTAGCACTGCAATAGCAGTGAACTTCACGGGCAGTCAGGCCCGCTCTTTCATGTTTCCTTCCAGGTCTAAATTGAAAATATTTTTTTGAAAAGAACTATGACAAAAGCAATTTGAGTTAGTGATATCTTGAAAGAGAAGCCAATTTCAGATCACCTTTATGGTTGGTCATTGTTACCTACAGCAGGCAGATGTCATGGTGATCTTCCTGATATTAGTATTCTGAGAGAGTCTGACCTGACAGTGTTCGGGTGACATCACAAATGGGACTATAATATTGAGATTTCAAGTTGTAGAGCAAAGGGCCGCTTGTGGAAATCCAGGGCAGACAGAACTACTGTCAGCGAGAAGTGCAGCCATTTCCCTCATTGGCTCTTGTTCTGTTTGGGGCACAACTGTGGTTAGCAATGACCACATGATGCTGAGTGGTTAATTAAAACATGTCCTATGAATAAGCTGCAGAACAGAAGAATATCAAGAAGTGTTGCAACCACAGGGATGCCTTAGCTCATTGTCCAACCTGAAGCTGCAAGTGTTGTCTCCATCTCTACATCAGAGACCCACCACACTGTTCCTTCTGAGCTGTGCTGATGATTCATGGGCACAGGACGCTGAAAGCTCTCACAAGCCCAAGTGATGCCTCTGGAAGGAGAAACTGTGGTTCAAGAGGATCATCTGTCTCTGCAAGTGTGGTTTGCTGAGACACCCACCTCTGCCCCAAGCCATAAAAATAGGATCCAATGACTAGATCTCTTCCTCTTTCTCTCTCTGCCTTCTACTCCTTCTGCCCCCTCAGCCTAACCCTGAAGCCAGAATCGGTGCCCAGATTCTTTAAGGAACCACACTGCTGTGAGTCATCCTGCTTCTTACAGTAGCTGTACTCTCAAAACCCTTGCTAGACAAACAAGTGTTGGGATTGTTTTTGTGTCGTGCATGAGGGACCGAAGACAATGGGGTGCGCTGACCTGCGCAGTACAGAAGGGTGTGGGCGACACTGCTGAGACTTGCGCTCAGGCCTCTTGTTTGTGGCTTATTCCCAAACAAATCCCCAATCACCACCTTGTCGGCCGGTGTGTGCCAGGCACCCACATCCGCCATTTCTGGTGAGTCTGTAACGAACTCTACGTTCTGCCTGTGTGTGATCAGAGAAGCCGCTCTCATTTTCATCTGTGCGGAAATGAAACGAGAAGCCAACATGACTTCTAAGGGACCATGCGGTGCGGTTCAGAGTCAAATGTGAATGGCATTTAGATCTGCCATTTCAGCTCATCCATATCAGTGCAACTCTCTCTTCTAAATAAGCAAGAGTTAGTGATTCTTAAGTCCTGGTGTTCTGCCTACTGGTTTCACAGTTTGCCTGTATTTTTGGAATGTACCATCCTGTACTGTGTTGTGTATTTAAAGTCATTTTGGTGCTTCTACTTACTGTCATGTTCTTAGCCCTGGGGAATGTTCTGGATCACCTAGGATACATTATTGAACAGAAATTAGTTTCTTGATCCCAGTAGAGTAATAGATACTGAAACATTTCAGAAATATGTATCCTGTAACGATTGGGAACTGTACACCCCGCCTGTGTCAGAAGCACAACAAGCATGATTTTATTTGTGGCTTAATCAACAGCAAGAAACGCCAAGCAGCTTTGACTAGCTGGCAGCGGATCTGTTTGTGTTTGCCGTATTTTCTCTATAAGACACCTGCTGGAGATGAGAGCCGGCACAAACGCCGAGTGAGTATCCAGGGCTTCATTATACCAGCTTCTCTAATGATCAAAGAAGCCTTTTTTATACAATCTTGTTCCTGATCATGCAGCTGAACATCTGTCTACCTGTCTGTCCACCTTTTAATTGCATCATCCGGGTCTCTCTGATCCTAGACAGCTCTGCCGATGCCAGTCTGCCTCCCACCATTTCTGATCATGGTGAAGACAAAAATTTTCCACAAAGCAAGAAACAGTGAAATGAAGCGCATTTTAATAAATTCGAACTGAGCCATTTTATGAGAAGTTAATTTTTGATCACATACCCAGCGAAGCCCTTGTGCTAATTTATTCTTGAAAGCCAAAGTCTGCATAGTGAGGAGTGGAGTGTGTTGTGGGAATACTTGAAGTAGTGTACACTTGATTCAGGAGGACCTTGTACTACTGATGTTTCACAATCTGCTAAAAGTTGATTTGTGCTTTTAACAGAAGGGGTGTAATAATTCAGGAATTTAACTCAAATTTTATTCATTAATTCATTTGATAAGTACTTAGCAAGACCAACCTGCTATGTTTAGGGCCATCTGCGTGATTTAAAAGTGAGATACCATCCCACTTTAAAAAAGATTTTTCAACTTGATTGTGAGAATCACTGCAGATTGACTTCAGCAAGAAAGTATTTTAAAAGTAGCCCCCAGTGGATGGGGCACATGATTCTACTTAGGGATATCCGTAGTGGCTTGGGGAGTAGAAGCTCTGTGGCTGTAAGAACACAGAAGCTGACTGTTTCCATGATGGCATGAGATCAAGTACAGAAGCAGAAAACCCCAAATCATGCCCCCCAAATGGTAATTGAGTATTAGTTTGATTAATCTTGGGTAGACACATCCTGAGGAATTATGCTGCAGACATGTAGTAGGTCAGTGGGTAATGACCTGGCTGGCAGCTTCAGAGGACACACAGGTAAATGTCGTCATGATACAATAGAAGGAACAGTGTGGGCTGCAGAAGGGAGAGCCTGCAGGTTCCAGAGTGGTCACACAGGAAATATCCCTAACCTCTTTCAGCAAGGGTCAACAACTCGAAGGTCACAGTGTGCAGCCTAAGCAACAGATTTCTAACATGGCTGAATTTAGCATGGTTCCCCACAATGCTGGACTTCCGAAATAAATTAAGATAGTTTGTTTTTGTTTACTTATGTACTTCTCTAAATAAATACTTTAATGGGCCTATTGACCTAGGGGGAAGGGGTTGCTTTGAGTTCTGTTACAATGCTTGAAACTGGAACTTCAATAAATTGGACTGTATGCTACAAACTCAGCATGTGAAAAAGTCCGATCCTTCTCTTAGATAAAGTAGTATTGTAATAAAATCATAACCAATAATAGTATTAAGGGAAGACGCATCAAAAACTACCATGGTAGTCTCATCAGCACATGACCCCAACACATTGTGCATAAGTAACATATTATATTTTTCACTTCAAATTAATAGTTCTGGATTTGGTTAGACAGTAGGATAGAAAGTGAAGTGCCAGTGGGTTTGGTTGTTCACGTGATGTAGGGCCTCTGTAGGGCAGAAGAGTTACCTTTCGTCTTCTAGCTGTGAAGAAGTCATTGGAAATTTGGTTTTCTTTTCTCCCTCTTTAATGTTGTTTCCTCACAGTAGCTTAAGTGAAGGCTAATTGCTGCAGCATTTGGTAAATGTCATATATCCCACTTTTCTAAAGGCAGTGAAGGAGTGTAAACATGTGGCTTCTTTCTTCAAAAGATCCATCCCATAATTATCTTGAAGGCTATTACAATATGCAAATAGCAAGGGCAGTCCTTCTCTCCGAAATTAGAATATCAATATTGATTCAACATGTGCAAAAGGAAATAACATTTCTGACAAATCTTAATTCCATTTGAGGATAGGAGAAAAAAACTCCAGTTGTCATGGGGTGATAAGTCTGACATCCAGTCCATTGGTGCACTCCAAATATCATCTGCCACACTGTTGTTCCCTCCTAGTTTCCTTTTCCTCTTCAGCCAAATGGTCATGCTAGTTAGTGTGTGCGCCACCCGCCCCAGCATAGCACACAGAAAAATTCCTAAGGGATTGGGCCTCACACTGTACTTGGTCCCCAAAAGTACACTGCACAAGTAGAAACTTTGTCATCCCTTAATTATTAATCATCCGTAATATACAATGTAGTAAGCATCTGATTTTGTCTGGCCTCCAAAGAATTTCAGTTGAGATCATGGAGGGATGTGTCTCTCCGTCCTTCATGGGATGGGAACTGAGGCACACAAAACTGACTGCTTTTGTTAAATCCTTTCCCCTTGTATATAAGTAAGGAGCATGAGGCTCTTGGCGTACATTAGACTAGATTGCTTTACATTACTTCATAAGGTATCAAGAAGTTAATTTCCTCAGCACAAGAACCAGTAGTTTTACAAGTGTTTGTGTGCTAATGTAAAAATTAATGTAAATATGGCAACTTGGATCTGATCTGCTAATCCTCCCACCTGGGCATGACTCTGTGTATCTGGAATCTCTTTGACTTTACACTTGAACAAGGTTGTCAGTGGCTGCTCAGAAACCAGTGTCACTCTAGGCCAATGACCTCTCCAGCTGCTGTTTCAGTGGGTGGTAAGCAAACACAAGACTGGCCTGTAGTCTTCATTACTTCTGGATATGAAGTTTTCAGCTGGTTTTGTTTGCCATAGCTTCCCAATATACAGATCACTTCCTAATGTCACCCCAGCACCTATAATCTCAGAAATGCCATGGAGGGCTGCTCTGCAGTCTGTCAGAACTCTTGTTCCAGCTGCATTTGTCAGGCCAAATTTCAAAGTGCCAACATGCAATTAAATATTCATTTTTAATTTTTTATTCGCTCACCGCTGCAAGTCACTGGCTTTTCAGACTTTCTCTGGCTGGGGAGTCCTGTATACTAAGCTGTGTTTTAGTGCATTTAATTAATACTCCTCTCCAAGCCCAAGTAACAGTGAGGGAGATTTAGTTGGGCATTTTGGCAAAGTCATGCTAATTTATAGGCCCTTTCAGAGGAGTATTATGGAAGTGTGTAATGATAATATCAAAACTGCATTTAATTCCTGAAGAGGAAGGAAGGGCTGCACGGGAGACCCAAATCTGCTGTTCTCTTTGTGAGTGAAAGGTCACACCACTGAGCGCTGCGGGGTGGATTGGTGAGAAATGAGCTCCCGTTTGCTAGGAATTAGAATGAGTCTATCTGATTTTCCTTCACTCGTGACCTTTAAAGATGCAGCTTTTAGATTGATAAGCAGGTGGATGCTTTGAGTAACCCAATACAGAATTTGTTTCATTTGAAAAGACTATCTTTGAGACACCAAAGATATTGCTTCCACAAAGGTTTGTGTTTTTTTTTTTAACAAAGCCTCCTGAAAAAGAAATTCAATGATTTTTATCTTATCATACAGAAAGAAAATTCAGAATTACTGTATGTTCAATTAGAATGCACCCTCCACTCCAAGCGTTAGTCATTTTTCTAGAACCCACATCCTCCCGCGAAGGATGTCCAGGAGGTTTGAGAGTGGATACCCCTGGTCCTCTCCTTCCTGGGTTTCCTGCGCCACTCCACCCAACCTCCTCCATGCTGATAAAAAGAGCTTCCCGCGTTGCTATAGTAATCCTTTCATGTTGGGCACTGCACTATCTTGAAGGCAATCAGATGAGAACAAGGCGTGGGGAGCGGGTTGGAGTTAATGTCAGGCAGCCGAAGGTGATCTGTGCTTTATATTTAGAGATGTTTTGGTATGCTGAAGAGAAGATGCCAGTCAACACAAACCCAGAGCCCACTGTGGGCCCAATTTGATGTTTGAGTATTTAAATATAGATTTTTTTTTGTACTGCATGTTTATGTGTGCATTCCAAATCAGCCTTACTTTGGATTTAAGGGTGAAATTGCTTACTTCCCGTGGCCAAGAAGCTCTGGTCCCTCTCCCTCATCACGTGATTCTGGATCCTAATTACATCATCTGTCTTATTTGTTCTAATAACCTCCTTTTATTTCCTTATCCCTCAGCCATCAACTGCTCAAGCCCATCAGCACAGCCTTTATTTTGTCAGATTCTGGTGGTTTGTTGGGGTGTCTGTGTGGTTTCTGTTTCTCGCTTGATAGTTGTCCCTGATAAAGCAATCCTGATCAAATACGGCAGGCTCTCACTCCTTTCCTGTGTACAGCTTTTAATTTCCTACTCAAAATCACAAATGAGGTTAAAAAATTCATTCCTCCCACACAGGTTTTTTTTTTTTTTTTTTTTTTTTTTTTTTTTTTGAGATGTTTAGGAGAAGCGTACATTAGCAGAGTTCCTGCCACCCTGTCAGGCTTCCTGCAGCGGTCTGTAACAAGGATGCTGAGCTCTGCTGACACAACCTCCATGGACCAGACCTCTAATCTGAAAATACTCTTGTTTTCTGTTGTTGTTGCTGTTGCTGCTTTTTGTTTGTTGCTGTTTTTTAAGCCTACCACAATAGCATACTGTACAGACTGCAGACAGGCGTTCTCATGTCAGGTATTTTGGGGCCAGCAAAATGGCTCAGTAGGTAGAAGTGCTTGCTTCCAGTCCTGTTAGACTGGAGTTCCCCTGGACACCATTTGGTAAAAGGAGAGAACCAATTCCTGAAGGATGCTCTCTGAAATCCACATATGTACTGTTCTCTCTCTCGAGAGAGAGAAGCATGTGCACACACCTCAAGGTCAGGGGCAAGACTGCACATCTGCAGTCCCATTCATGTACTGGGGTGGTAGGGCACACCAATATCCCATTCCACGAGGGGCGTGGTAGAGTTAGACCTGTAATCCCATCCAGAGCTGAATGCACTGATGCACACCTGTAACCCCATTACTCAACATGTGGAGGCAAGATTGCCAGCTCCTGGCCAATCTGAGCTACATACATGTAACCTAACCTTGTCTCAATGAAACCAAAAATGTCAGCTTCTCATTGACTCCAACTACATGTGCATGCTTTGTGGCCACCATTTTGGACAATGTGAATAGACAATATCGTCCCAACCCCCACCCTCCTAGGTTCTGTTACACAGTTCTACTCCAGAACATCCACGGAGGAGTGAGAGATGCTCCCTCTTCTCTAGACATGTTGAAGCTCCTTCAGCATCCTCACATCTTCTCAGTAACGCCCAGCATGAAGGTCTCTGGGGATGGTTGGTTTGAAAGAGGGCCCTAAACTTAGTCCAAGCTGGCCTGAAATTGGCAGCAATCCTCCTGCTTCAACCTCCCAGGAATTATAGCCTCCATGCCCAGCTTAAGAAAAGCTGCTTTAAACAAGTTGCTTGTCCTCACCTGCGGGTATCCAGATCACAGAGTGGGGTGGTACCCGTGACCTAGGTAACCTCTAGGTTATCCGAGTCATTCATCTATCTCTTTTGTGGATGTGGGAAAGAAGGCCAAGATGGGAAAATTGAGGCATTTGCAATTTTTCATTCACTCTTTTCACCTATTAGGTACTGAAGTCTATTGTAGTGACAGTAACTAAAATTGTAAGCTAGGGTAAGCGACAAAGGTCAGACAGTGACAGGGAAACCTTGTAAGTGCCAGGACTTAGGCATGGATGATCTCTACAGGAAGTAGAGAAATAAAGGAAACACTCAAGGGAGGACCGTAAGTTGCACTAACTGTGTAGTTTTGTCTTCTCTTGTCTTTCATATACCTTTATTTCATGGTAAACTAATTTAAACACATTGCTTTTATAGAACCAGATTGGTGGCTATGAATTATATAAAATATACAATTATAAAATTCTTGACATAGCAAAGACTTATAGTTTATTTGAAAGCTTAGCATAAAACACATTTTGTTTGTTTGTCTTTTGTTTCTGTTTTTGTTCTGTCTCCCTGCCTCCTGGTATCCTAGTGGGGTATTTATTTTATTTAACTCCAACTGTGAATTCCTAGAGGATAAGCTATCCTTTCTCTGGCATCATCTCTCACCCTGGCTGGTGCTGGCTTCTTCCTTGCTGTTACTGGAACACACCAAGCTCACTCTTCCTGTTAGACCCTTGTTTTATTGCCCATTTGCCTAGAATGAAGCACACTTCCTCCCAGCTGTCCATTTGACTGTCTCTCATTCCAGTCTTTCCAACTCTGCCGGTATACCTCATGTCCTCCTACCGTGCTTGCTGACTACTCCGTGTGACCAGCTTCCTCACACTCTCCCATCTCCTTGACCTGCAGTGCTTTTCAAAGCTGACGTGGTTGCAGTTATGTTGCCGTTATGGTCGGATGCCCATTTCTGCAGTGTAAGCTCTGAACAAGGACTTAGACTTGTTTATGTCCATGACCTTGAAGAGTGCCCAGTGCGGTAGGTTTTGGCTCGCTGGTAGGAACTGTATAGGTTCTGTCTTTATTGAGAGGAATGATTACGTCAGCCATTCTAGTGATGCTGAAAAGATAGTTGGGATAGGGGTGTTGGAACACTTTGTCATTCCAGGTGGCCTAGCCTTTGAGGCCACCCTCACCTTTGCAGTACCACACCACTGTCCTGCCACCTGGTATTTTGCTATCTACTGGATGTCTGAGTTGTCTGTCACACACTGAGTCTTCCATTCTCCCTGATTGGATACAGCATAATCTGTCTGGGACAATGTCATGGTAATTTCATGGGGCCATCCTGGTTTTCTGGCTGCTTCCCTTTATCTGTGTTTTTCGGAATTTAAACTAGGTCCGTTCCATCACTTCTTGGCCCTTTGCCTAAGCTCAAACGTCAGAAGGTCCCACCTGGGCTTGCCTTTCTTCTGTCCTTCCTTCTTTCTCCTTGTTTTCAGAGCTGGAGGTCCAACATGTAGTCCTCAGAAGAAAAGCCTTGCTGTAAGATTTCAGCTCCTCCCTTCATGCCTGCCATTCTTAACTGAGCCGGCACACTGGCGCTTGCCTCTCTTTGGCAGTTTGGTCCTCAGTCTCACCAGGACGCAAAAGACAAGACAGTGAGTGTTTCAAAGAGGCAGCGATCAGGAGAAGGGTGTCTAGAAGAAAATGATGTTTCTTTCATTGATTGTGTGTGTGTGTGTGTGTGTGTGTGTGTGTGTGTGTGTGTGAAAATTGTTTGAAGAATGATTCAGCATTTTGGGGTCTAAAAATAACAACTTTGAGTTGCTTTTCAATTAGGGGGATATACTTTCTCTGAAAGGTTCTGTTCTTCCTTATATGCACTTTCTCCTGTTCCTTCCAAGGCTCCTTAATCAGTGGTGATGTGCCAGGAGGTCTAGCAGTCTCCCTGACACCCTGCCTCTCCTTCCTTCTCTGTCTGGGAGGCTGAGGCTCCAGGGGAGCTGATTGGCAAAACTGGTGCTTAACTGGGGAAGGTAGTGTCGTGAAGATTGGCAGCACCAGCGCATAATGAGTTGGACTTTACCAGAGTGCGTGTTTTACCCGACTTAGCTTTTGTCTCAACCAGGAATTCCACACAGCTGCAACTGGCTTTGAATCGACCTTTGCAGTAACATGAGGAGCCTCGTGTTCATGCTTTTTCCAGTAGTCAAGGTGCTGTGTTCAAATTATTTTTAAAATGCATATAATATTGGGTATTGAATATAAGTTGAACCCTCTGGGCCTTGGCAAAATGGCTCTAGGTGTTTACTGGCCTAAGGAGAATAGAACTTGGTTTGTTACGGGTCCACTGAGGCGTTGGTCTGCAGGAAAGGGTTAGAACATAGCCCTGTGTTAGTGCTTTGGTGACTGTGTGTTCCACTGAATGGGACAAACTTGCCTAAGTTCCGTAAAAGACTTTTCAGGATTCTACTAACAGATTTTAAGTTTACTCACAAAGTAATGGAAATCTAAGCTTTTTATACGTCTCTCAGGTGCCCTTTGGAAGGCCAGCTGGGGACATGGACATGCCTGGTGGTTTTAGGTTTTGTTCTGCTTTTGTTTGTTTGTTTCTGAAGTTCTTACACTTGACTTGAATCTGTGACTTTTGAGATGACATACGCTGCTCTCTTGTAAATTGTGTCTTTCCTCCTTACTACAGTAGTTTCTATGATAACCTTATAGATGAAAAAATACTGAGGCCCCAAGACGGAAATTAACACCTATCCAGTCACAACATCAAAGCAGATTTTGAGTGCCAAGGCTTCAGATTGGCTCTTAGTTCTGGGCAGCCTCAATGAGTAACACACTCACCACTGTAGAGCACAGTGCAGAGGCACAAAGGGAGGGGTTCCCCTTCGAACCAATGAGCCCTGGGCACTCCTCAATGATTTATGTGCTCTTGGCTTCCTTGCCTATCAAAAGGAAGCTGCTAACACTCTGCATATTTTCAGTTTTGCCTTTCCCCATGAAATATGTGAAACCATGCAAGTCACTTGGTAAGTTAAGTTTTTCCTTATATTTCCATACAAAGCAGTGACTTCTTCCTGCCTGGCTGTGCTTATAACCCCCTATCAGTGACCTCAGACTTCACTTTGCACACTCTAGGTAGCCTTAAACCAGCTAGTAAACGCAGTTTCCTCCCTTGTAAAATGAGGCTAGGACTACTGCTACTTCTTGGAGTGTTAATGAAGACACAGGGACTGAGGCATCCCAGGTGTGCCAGATGGCCCCTACCAGAGTCGGGTGGTACCTGTTATGAGTTACAATCCTGTCTTCTCACCTTTAACGTTATAAATTGCACTCACAATAGCCTTTGCTATAAATTACGGTGAGTTCTATGGTGTTTGATCTGATAGGAAACCCGCAAGGTAAGATGACACTTTCCTGAGTCTCTGGACTGCATAAATCAGGGGTTTGGCAGTTTGGGTTCTGATGCCTTGGCATTGACTGATCAACATTTGGTTCATTGGTGAGCATTTAAGAACCACCAGTGAGAGCAGGAGAAATTAGCAATCCTTCATACTGTCAGGAAGCATTGAGATTGAGCTGTCAGGGCCCGAGGGTGAATGCTTCATTGGACTGAGCCACCAAATTGCTTGGATTCTTTGTCTTTCTTGGCATTCTTGGACAGAGTCCACTGTACGAGGAAGCAAAGACTTTGGTCATTCCATTTAATAGGAACGAACTTAGAAAATCCTGGGTTAACCACTTAGACATATTAAAAATAAGAGAACATTAGTTATTGATTAAACGCCTTTAAAAAATAAATCAGAACAGTACTGAGGCACAAAGTAATATAGACCTTCAACTTCAATGTACGGCTTACACCATGCTTTTTGAGTGTTAGGAAAATTTTCTTTTCTTTTTTAAAATTCATCACAATGACTGCATTATGAGATACTAGGGCACAAGTGTAAGGAAAAAAGAGAAACTGAGCATTTGGATTGTACTTAGTAACAAAAACCTAGACTTTTGTGACTTTTATTGGTGTTGTTTGTCGTGGGGTTTTTGTTTTGCTTTGTTTTTTGAGCTCTGTTTTCCCTTATGTTTAAGCAAGCCGTGTTTGACTGACTCTAACCTTTAAATAATTGGGGAACTGGAGGAGGGAACTGACATTAACATCTGTTGAAAGACATGGAGAGGGGAGCAATATTCAGCCAGTTGGTCAGACAATTGTCCCCTCTCTTTTGCTCTGTGTAGAAATTATTTCTTCTCTTCAGCCGGCAACATTGTCAGTTAGTGGTTTTTAAATGACTCACGTCTGTTTCTGTTGTTAATAATGAGTCATCTCTTGGCTCTGACACAGTTGACCCATTTTTGGAGCAGAAAGTCTCCTAACTATAAGTACATATCTGACTGTCTATGTCTATTTCACTGCTCCTTCCTGCTATTCTGACACACAAGCCAAGATGGAGCCCCCTTCACTCCCCCATTGCGTTTAGTCCTGTTTGGCAGATGTGCCTTGGCTACTGGGCCCTAGACATAGTGCACTGAAGGATATAGGCATGGCTTTTGCCCTCAAAAGACTCTGGTGATCTAGGGATATAGGCCAGTGCCCGGTGGGTACCATGGCAGGTGTGCAGAGAGCTGCTGGAAGTCAAACGGGCACTTTGCCAAGTGTGTGTTCTGCTGCCTTGGCCCCATCTTCCCTTGAGTGTCTAGAGTTCCCTCAGTAGCTCTTAGGGAAATCTGCACACTACTTTCCATCGCTTTCTTCCTTATCTGTTATTTATCTTGCTAACCAGCGGTTAACTACCCTGAGGTATTTTATTGTATTTTGCTGTCACATTTTTTAAACACTGTGCTCCTACCCAGCACTCAATGGATACTAAATACTATGTTGCTCCCAGTGTTGCCCCACCCCTGGTTTCTTCTCTTGTCTTTGCAGATGGATGGTTTCATCTCTGCTCTTTTGGGTATCATCTGTAAAGCTGGCCTGTGGACCTGGCCTTTGGGTCATGAACTCTATCTACTGATGAGTGCTGTCTTCTGGTCCTTCATTCCTGAGCAGTCAGCCACCTGCCTTTCTTCTACCCTGTCCTTGTTTCTCTCTGCCCCCATCAGTTCAATTATGTTCAGGCTCTCCAACCTCAGACCTACCATCTCCTCCTTTGCATGACTCCATGATGCTTTCCTCTTCCTGGTCTGTTTTCCTAATGAGGGCGGAGTATAATTTAGAGGCTTAATTTTAGAGAACTATATGGAGCAGCAGACCCATAAAACGCTATGATTCACGACCACTTGTTTTGTTCTCATAATGCAACCTAAACTAAAATGCCATTCATCAAAGCTATAAAAGCCATTCACGGCTGCCTTTAGTATATCGTGTAGAGTGTAATTCAGCCCACAGAGGGGCAAGAGATGGACTCATGGGGCTGTTTGCCTTGGTGTGCATTAAAGGGCAGTAATTTCTAAGCTCAGCAGAAGACCCTCTTTTATTATAAACCCTGCTGTCTTCCTTAGCCCCACTTAGTTTGTCTTTCCATTTTAATATCAACATATTCTCATATAGAGGTTTCATCAGTAAATAATTTCTAGGTACCTGTTCACTCACTCATGACCTTTCTGGTCTTGGTGGTCTTCATTTATGCACTTGGCCACCTGTGAAGGTGTGCTAGCTTAAAGTCCAGGTATAGATTGCATAACAAATATCTTGGTCATCTGTCATTTTTAACAGTACTTTAGGAGATACACTGCTCCCCAGAGAGAAAAATCACCAACATTTTCCTTGAAATGAGTGAAAGGACAAAGCCCTGGGCAGCTGTTTTTCTGTAGCATTATAATAAGAAAGCAGTGGTGGTGGCAAGCCCAGTTTGTTAAAGATGGCATTCTTACCTCTTGCATTGTGATTTGTGTGTGACTACTGAGTGCTGACCTTTCACACGTCCTTCTACTCATGGATTTAGGTCATTACACATTAAAAATTACGTGTGAGATGTTGTCTCAAAAGGGAAGGCCTAAAGCACAGTGTAGATCAACCTTTGAACCCTGCCTAAGGCAGGGGGCTAACTTTTCAGTTTTCTGATCTGTGAAATAAGTTACTCAATGTCCTGTACGGTTCCTGGGAAGTGTAAATGTTCACTTTGCTAGCTAGTTCCTGCTAATTAGGACCACTTCTTTGAAAATCACTACTTTTTATCAGAGTCTACAATAATGATAATGATGATGAAGAGGGCTCACTGAGGCCAGGTAAGCGGGATGGTCTCTGTAGAGCTCCAGGGTAGATGACTTTGATGCATGGTTCAGTTTGTAAAAGTAGTTGAAGCTGTTTTGTAAATAGAAGTACACCTTAAAGATGAACCAGGTCCTTAACACCATGATCAAGCATCAGCCACACAGCATTTTGTCTTCTCAGTTTGCCGTTAAATACAGTGTCATGACTTTGAACTTACCTTCTGCACATCAGTTGCTTAGCTGAAAAGTCAATCCTTTTCTGTGTGAGGAAGTAAGCTTTGTTTCTCTTAAAACTGCTGCAGTTGGAGACAAGCTCACGTATTCCCACTTAGGGTGCGCCTTGTACTGCGTATTTGCCCTGGATCCAAACATCCATCTTTTTTAGCAGACTGTTTTAAACCCGGGTGGAACTAAATGATTTCCTTGAAGAACAAGCTTCATTGTTTGGTAGATGAAACCAGCAGTGCCCATTAGGAATCTTAAACTGGGTAAGTTTTCAAATGCTCAACAACTTTGGGCATAATTTATGCTAGGAAATAGGTTAAAATGGTTTGAGAATTGTTTTGAAAAGTATCACCCTCCTTTAAAAAAAAAAAACAACTATTCCCCTTCAAGATGTAAAAATAGCATTTATGAAGATGTTCCTTTCAAGTGCAGAGCCTGAGAGCGAAATATCCTCTAGAATTACGCTCTTGCTTTTGGCTGAATTATGCTCCTCTTATTTTTTCTCTTGAGAGTTCTTAGGCCTTTTCTATAACTAACTACAAAAGGCCTGTCTCCTGGGCCCCACAAGGACAAAAACAATGTTTGCTTCAATGTGTGTATGCTTGCATGTGTTCGTGCTTTTTGCGTGCGCATGTTTTTGAGGAGGGGTTATGCATGTGTGAGTGTGCCAGAAGTTCACCTCAGGCATTATTCCTCAGGGGCTGCCTACCCTGTGCTTGCCTCAGGTCTCAGTGGCCTGGGCCCTCTTCCTGTGAGGGATGCAGGATGATGCCACACCCACCAAGCCTTCTGTGGGTATTCCAGGGATTGAATCAATTTCCCCATACTTCCACAGCAAACACTTTCTAACTGACCCATCCTCCAGCCCCGAGTTCAGAATAGCCTGTCACAGTTCTGGTCAGCAGTCTTCTATGACACATGGCTATAGAAAGGCACAGGCAGAAGATATAGCCTATTTGTTGTTGTTGTTGTTGGTTGGTTGGTTGGTTCTTCTGTAACTCTTTTCTATAAAGAGAGAAACACATTCTGCCTTGAACCTGTAAGGGTTTTCCCAATCCTCCGGGAGTCCAATCCGTTTATAGCTAACATCAGGTCAGGGCCGGAGGGGCCATGGCCCCCCCCAGTTGTCATTAGCGAGCTCTTATTTCTCTTCTATAGAGAAGCTGAAATTGACAAACTGTCTAGGGAGATGCGCCGCTCTTAGCTGCCTGTTTTTAAGCAGGACGCATTAAGGAGAAGTTACTTGTCAAGGTAGAATTTCTCATCATTAATCACTGAGAGACCACATTCCTAGGTAAATAAGCTCCTTGATAAAGCCACTTCTTGCTAGAAAATATCCCTTCCTGACACCTTCCTGCCTGCCAGCCTGGTCAGCAGTGCACTGCCCACGCAGAGCAGTCTGCCTGCTCTAATTCCGATAGTGATGACACACTGCAGATCTGTGAGGATCTGAGCCCTGGAGGCCGCGGGAGGCCTGTTTTGATATGTGTACAGTATGAACGAGTGTCCAGGTAGTGAGCATGCTATAATTTTGTCATCTCTTGTGCCTACAGGGACTATATTACCTACCAGAGGAAAGTTGATTCTATAGCACTGATAATTAATCCCCTGTTCCTTTTCTTTTCCTGCCTCCTCATCTGGTGGCTGCATTATATACAAACTCTAGCAGTTTTCTTTCCTGTTTCACATAAAGCTCTTCAGAGATGCAAGCAATAAAAATCATATTTTTATAAGCCTTCTTGGAAGAAGACAGCACGGATTCCATTTTAGTGAAAAGGGGCATTTCATTTTGTGGCCGTGTTGATGTCTACTACCCATGCAGTGTTGGGAGGGTGGGTGACCAGCCTGCAGAGTCTCAGAAAAAGCGGTCTCTGTGTTGCCATATTCCTGATGCCCATGGCTTTTCCTATACCTGCTAGCCCATCTCTACTGCTGCTCTTGTTCTGTAACTTTTAAAGCAGAAGCAGCCTAGGCGTGAGTGTTATTCACCCACCTTTGACTGGATAGTGACTGTGTTACTAACCAGGGACTGAATTTAACTGGATCGGGTCCACTGGATTCATGCTGGGCAGCCTTGTCCTTTTATGAGAAGGAGATTGGTTTTGTGCAGTATACAAGTCACATGCCCTTTCTAGGGTATGTTGCCACACGAAAGCTTCATGAGAACTAAATATTTCAGATGTAGATAGGAATATTGTTCTAATTAAACTGAATTTGGAACCAGGGGCAAAATATGTGCTTAATATATTTGGAGTATGTATGGGGAAATTACATGTCTTTCCATGAGTTGGCTTCTTTCCAGTCTTAGCTGTGGTGAGGGCTGTTGTGTATTGTTTACCATAGTGGAAGTTTTCTTACTGATCTGGGCTGCACAGTAAATGCCTAAAAATTGTAAGTCCCCCTAGCCCTTCAGTGTTTCTCTTTGGGAGAGAAAAAGAACATAAGTCAGGTTGGTATGGAGGTAAGGACCTGGGAGGGTTAGGAGAAGGAAGAACATGACCCAAGTACATTGCATGAAGTCTTTTTTCCATTTTGTCTTCATCACTGTTCTGTTGCTGTGAAAAGACACCATGATTGAGGCAAGTCTTATAAAAGGAAACATTTAATTGGAGCTGCCTTACAGCTCAGAGGTTTAGTCCGTTTTTATCATGGTGGGAAGCATGGCAGCAGGCAGCCAGACATGGTGCTGGAGGAGGAGCTGAGAGTTCTACATCTGGGTTGGCAGGCAGTAAAAAGAAAGATACTGGGTCTGGATTGGACTTTTTAAGACCTCAAAGCTCACCTCCACACTTCCTCCAACAAAGCTAATGTACTCCAACAAGTCCATACCTCTGAACCTTTCTCCTTGATGAATAAACATTCAAATATATGAGCCTGTGGGAGTGGTGGAGGAGGGAGTGGCTTTGGGGAGATTCTTATTCAAACCATCACACAATTGCAGGAAATCTTTTTCTTAGGAAGATGGTGAAGAGTTCCACTGTCTCTTAGACCTGTAATGCAGAGAGCCAGTCATTGACTCATCTAACCCAGAATTCCTGATACCAAACCTCTACATTCTTAACTGGTAATCATTTTTTTAAAAAAATAACAGCATCCCTACCTTTGAAGTCAGGCCCGGCTGTACTGTTATGACACACTATTTGAGAAGCTGTGTGTATCACCTACCGCCCCAGCCCACTTCCACCTGCATTGGCAACCCTAGCTCTTCACACTCCGCCTTATCATTTTTTTTCTTTCCCCCTCCCCACCACCACTTGGCCTTTAACCAGTCTGTATCAACTGTCTTTGTATTCTAGGCCAAACCTTTTTCTATTCATGTCTACCAGGTTCAGGCAGCATTGCTCTCTTACCCATACTCCAGTACCCTCCTAGCTAGTCCTCCCTCTCTCCTCTCCATACTCAGTCAAAACCATGTAATACATGTTAGAATCCTATGTAATGTACAGTTTTCTTGGGGTAAATAGTTGGGTTATACATGACCTCTCTCTGCCTTGTTCTTCTGTGCTCACCTCTCACATCTACAGAATGAAGTCTTTTTCTTAACCTACCATCTAGAGCCTCTCTCTGATCTTAGCATCTCCTACTTCTTTCATAGGCATTCACGTAACCTGTATCACATCTTGTCCTTCATCTTAGTTTACTGAAGCCTTTTCTCATTTGTCCTATGACATGCTAAATAGCTAGAGGAGAAACTTGACTTTTTTAACTTGTTTATATCCATTTCGTATAATTATAATAAATTATGACCAGTATTAATTATAGCTAACATCTATTGAATCTGTACTATATGATCATTACTGTTTTAAGTCCTTTATATAGTTCCCTTTATTTTAGCTCATGTGACAGCCGTCATTCCTGTTGTTATTATTTCCATTTATAACAGGGCACATAGAATTCAAGAGGCAGAAGAGAGCATGCCTATGCAACATAATCAGACAAGGCTTCACGGCCACCCACAGGGTCTACTAGGGAGGGAATGTATTATAGAAATGGGCAGCCATGAACTGTGGGCTCGAGAATGTGCCTGGGAGGGAGGGAGAATTCCTGGGCAGATAGAGAGATGCATGTGCACTGTGTGGGAGCAGAGACAACAGACACTGGTGACAGGAGTTCATACTCTGAAGTCACGGAAGAAGAGGAACATGGCTTATTGTTTTGTGTTTTCAGCCTTTGGTGTGTGGCAAATGCTTGATCAATAACATGCGATGCTGACCATAGGACAAAGAACAGTCCAACCTCTGTACGCCCTCCACAATAGGAACTCCTGTGGGCCAAGCATAAGCGTGACTGCCGAAACCTATTTGGAGCAGGAACTTTATGGGGTATAGAGGTGAATCTAAGTCTTCTTGTGTCCCAGAGTGACCTTGGCAATCACATTGCTTTATTCTCTGACTTCCAACGGGATAAAATGAAGTGACCCTGGCTAGTCAGGATCCCCTTCAGCTTACATACTCAATAGAACAGTCACCCCCACTTTCAGCAGACTGCAGCACTACAGTGAGTATTCTTAGTAGAGATACTTTCCTGCAGATCTCCACCCCCCCCACCAACCCCACTCCCACCCCCGCCATCAAATTAAGGAAGGAGCCTGTCTTGTTCTTTCGCATGTGCTTCAGGGAGCCGTAAGCCCAGTGTATTTTGTCAGGCCCTGGCTTTCATCAAGTCTCGGTAGCAACACTAGAGCTTGGTAGCCGATCTCGAGCTTCGGGGTGTCAGTCAGTCCTACATAATGATCCCAATAGGTGAATCAAAACCAAACCTTGCCAGGGCAGAAGATGTCTCTGCAGCAGATCTTATGGTGGGACATTGTATTGCTGGTCAGCAACATGTCCCTGCCTACTAAAGCTGGCTATTGGCTACCAACTGTGAGGCATCCTCTTGCTGACCAACCTCCCTCATTCTCTTCTTTGCCCTCAGGCTGGCAATTTTACTGCATGCAATCTCGTTGAGAAAATATGGTCTTTATTAATGTTTAGCACAGAACGACTTTGCTTTGTCCAGATCTGCAGAGCTAGTTCGATGCTTGGTGCTGAGAAAGAAATTTTAAAAATTAAAATTAAAATTAAAAAATATCTTAAAAGGGACAGGTGACAGTGTGAGCATAGGAGAAGAGATGTTTTCAGGTAGTAAGAATCAGAGTTCTGGTCTCGTATAGAGGAAGATGAAAGCAGAATGAGTAGAAATACGTTATTTACACACACAGAGCTTTTGGGCGCATTCTAATCAACAACTGATCATCAAAGAAATGTGCAGTATGTTGATTTCTACATATGTGAAAAAAATAAACACACAAATGGAAAAGGCAGTTGATGCCCTTCAGATGTTGGTCCCTCTCATGTCACAACAGGTGTGTGCAACTTTCCTTTTCCTATGTCATTGTGAGCAGACAGGCACATATTCTTGGTTTTTCCCTCTGTCTCTTCTTAGCTTTGCCTGTTGACTTGGCTCCATCTTACAGCTCTAATGGATTCTACCAAGAGATCTGGGAGTGGCAAAGCCCCAGCTTCCTCTTTCCCGTCTCCCATCTGCTATCTCTGTAACAAGTACCCACATGTGTGGCTTTTTCGCCTCCTAATCCTGATGGTGCCGATTGTTTCAAGCAGTCCTTCAGTTCATAAGTGCCACTGAGTCGCTTTTTAAGCACAAACTCAAATGCCTCACGAGAAGAAATTAAATGCCAGAGTGTCAGTAGCAAATATAAATCATAGGCATTTAAAATAGTCATTTTGTAAAGAACTATAGAAAGCTAGCCTTGGCATTAAATATTCACTGCCCACTACTTCTGAAATGGTGAAACGGCTTCGTTTTTAAACGATGGGTGATAATAAGACACATCAACTTTAAATAACCTGCTTTCTTTCTCTTTCCCCCTTTCCAAAGCTATGACTTGGCAAGCTTGAAGTTAAACACAAGTAAGAATGATAACTAGGCTGCCACTAACTCCAGTCCTGGGCTAGACTGTCCTCTGCTGCTTTCTGTATGCTCTGTGGCTATTTGAAGAGACTGCTCAATTGGAAATTGCTGCTAATGGGATCAGCTTGAATTTAAAGAAAAAATACATCTGTGTTAGTGAAAACAAGTAATGTGGACCCTTAAGTAGCAAGTGTGTGATTATCCTCTAATGCATTCTGATTTGTCTCTCTATTAAGTCTCACTGGGTTCTCTTGGAGTAGTTAAAACAAACCCTTAAGTAAATGGATTCACACTCCCTCCTCCCTTCAGAACACCCTCAGCACAATTGCCCGTCCCATGTTCTCAGACAAGTTACTTACAAATATAAGGGTGGGGTCAATGAGCAAGTCATTACATATGTTGACTCCATATGGCCCTTTGTTATCAAAGGGCTGTATACGCCTCTCATCTTCGGTCTTATATGCAGTAAGCATTTAGTTGACAAGGAGGTTTCTCTTTACTCCATACATGGGAAATACTGAAGCAATGTCTGCTAAGGACACATCCTAAGGCGGTTTAAGAGCACTCTATTAACCGGGTATGGTGGCACACGCATGTAATCCCAGCACAGGCGAGTCCGGGACATCCAAGGCTACACTGAGAAACCCTGTCTTCAAAACAAAACAAAACAAAAGCAATATCCATCCTATGATGGGAAGAAAGAGTGCTGTGTCTGGGCCTCCCGAGGGAGAGTGGAGACAGGAAAGGCCCTCTCAGAAAATAGTAGCTAAGCTAGGATCTGGCAGTGAGGAGTAAACAGAAAGTGTGTGAGAGGATTTATTCCCAATGCACATGGAACGACTAAACTTCTGTAGCCTGGTGCTCCTTCTGGGTGGTGATGCCACACAGAACTGAAAGGAAGAGGTTTTCCTCAGTGTTTCCTTTATAGTTTTCTCTTGAGCTGGTTAAGAAAACGGCAGACAGCCATTTGTAATGGTTGAAATGTAACCTTAACTAAAGAGGAAACTTACCGCAGGTGAAAAGGGCTGTGGGGCAGAGAGTCCCAAATCAAATTTATAGGAAGGGGATTTAGAGAGGAGCCAGTATACAAGGAACATTCAAGACAGAGACCAAAGGAGGGCTTTTTGTGGTGTAAGCAGGTCAGTTCTGGAGATGAACACAAGCTCCGCACTGCCGTGCAACTGGCGGCTCCCTGTACAGCATCTTCACCCAGCGCTGATGCTTATAGGTGCTTCAAGCACCCAAAGACGTTTTAATGAGGTTATTACTAATGTGGGGACTGCATAAAACAAAGCTGGCTGTGGTGGCTCTGCCCTCCTCAGCAGCCTTTTCAGGAGATGGTTGCTAGCCGTCCAGATTTTTGGGTGCTGCTGTTGTCCTTAGCTCTCTTGATTTTTATGTGCTACAAAGGACAGGAGTGACTCTGACAGAAACATTGCCAGCGGCATCATTACCCTGGACCATTGTCAAGATTTTATATTAACAAGTTGGTGTGAGGTGGAAATGGGAACAAGGGAAGATGAAGACTTTTTAAGCCCAGCCATTTTGTTTTTCAAGGGACAAATCTCCCTGGGCGATAACTACCAGACCGATGTGGGTGGTGAAACAGCACTCAGAGAGGAGCGCTGTTAACACAGTGTGCTGGCAGTGCCTGGTGCTCGTGCTTAAACACCTGCGCTGTTCTGTGACTCAAGAGCAAGAAGGACGAAACAAACCCCTGTTGTCTAACGGGAACCTGACAGGAATAGTCCCTGGGTTTCCATTTGAACAGAACTTCATTAAGAGATCACTAAGAAGCACCAAGGCTGTGCCCGAACGAGCAATTGAAACCCAGCCCTGAAGCTTGCCCAGATGGGTTCACCCCAGTTCTCTCTGCAGAAGCTGGCGGGAAGTATGTACACCTCACACTGGCATTTAACCACGTGAGCTTGGAGGCACAGCAAAGGAGCCCCACCATAATGTCCTGTAGCTGGGTCCTTTTCTAGAGAGATGATACCTCCTACGAAATGGGTATGGCGACCCCAGACCACCATTTTACTGTGCCAGTATGTTTGTGGTGAAGTTGCTTTTGTCATTCAGGTCAAAGATGGTATTGAATCTGTCACAAGCCGTAGCCATCTCATTCTTTCTCCAGGCGATGTTTCTGATAAATGTTGATGAGTTTATAACTGTAAAACCAAATGACATTTCTAGTGTGATACACGATTTACTCCTTGCATAATTATATCTAATGGCTTTGCGTCTAGAAAGGCATTTACCATTTACTTTTGTGTAAAATGACAATCTAAACCCCCAGGCCTGAGTTTCTAAATTTTTTTTTTTTTTACACAAAGATAAAGACTTAATTAAAAACCAAACACAATTTATTTTTGTAACCCGCATTTAAGGTAGCTAGTTCTTTGGTTAAATATGTGATAAAAATCACAATGCTTTGAGTAGCAAAGATCAGTAAGCATCATTTTCCCTCTGTCTTTGAAACACTTTGACGAACCCATTTAATTATCAAACTGATATCCAGGATGGCTTCTTGTTCTTCATTTCTAGTTAAAAGAGCTTTTTTGAAATTTAGAAGAGAATTGAATAATGTGTTCAGCTAATGAGGAACATTTAAGAGATGTTTCTGAATTCAGTGTGATAGTGAGATAATAAACTACCACACTGTGTAGACAGACTATCTAGGCAGCTATGACATTTTGGCCCATTGACTGTTGGCAAGCCTAATTTTATTTTGCTTTTTTTTTTTGTTTGTTTGTTTGTTTTTGGTTTTGTTTTGTTTTTATATTTTGGGTATTCTGGTATGTGGTGTAGAAATGACCTCTTACATATTTTCAGGTGTTCATTGTCATAAAGTAGAGAAAAACAGCTTTGCTCTTCAGCCTACCTTCCAGTGGGAGATAGAGCCTTGCAGTCTTGTAAGGCCATCGCATCCTCATGGATGGGACAGCTTTCCAGACAAAAGGTGGCTATAGCTCTAGGTGGATCACTGGCCGGTATCAATGAGAAATTCAAGTCCTCTGTCTTCCCACAGTAAATCATCCTGGCACTGTTTCTTTGTTCAGGAAACAAGACTAAGCAACTGGGCAGACAGGTCTCGCAGAGGGTCTGGGTTCCAGTCCAAGGAGACCCTATATACTCTTCTGGTCTCCAAGGTCACTATAGACATATGTTGCATGGACATACATGTAGGCAAAACACAAATGAATGAATGAATTTTTAAAGAATGGAGAGAAAATCTGGTTAGGCTCTTATCTGGGAGCTGAAGGAATGTTCATATTTTGGGTCTCAGATTTTCTCAAAAGCTATTACTGAGCCATAATAAGCGGCATGGAGCCCCTTTTCAAATTGATATTAGTAAGCGGCATTTGCAGTATTTTTCGGAGTTAATGGTTTGGTTTAGTTCTGAAGTTTGTTTCTTAGGCTAATTTATTGCATTATAAATTCACACAAAAATATTAAGTTATTTTATTTTATTTTATTTTATTTTATTTTTGAGAGATAGACCATCACTGTGTAGTTCAGGCTAGCCTCCAAGCTCTGATCTTAGTGCTCTGGCCTCCCTAGTGCTCTGGCCTACAGGCATTTGTCATCACACTAGATTCTTGGATTTGTTTGTTTGGCTTTGGGAGTGGGCAAGCATCGCTGGTGATCAAACTAAGGGCCCCAAGCTTGGAAGACAAGTTCTCTATGGGTTAGCTATACTCTATGTCTTACTTTTGAGTGATTCTTTAAAAATGATGGCTTTAAAATATGACCAGCAGCTGTTTGTGGCACACACTTGACCAAATTGGGAAGCCAAGAAAACCATTGGGAAGGAAGAAAAAAATAGGGAAGGTACACAGGTTATCTGTTTCTCATAGTAAATGCACAAACAGGGATAGGTAGTTAGTTAACTGATACCTGAATGGGGTTTCAAAATTTGGAGAAACTTTTTTCTTCTCTTCTTTTTTAGTTCTAGTTTTTCAAGACAGGGTTTCTCTGTGTAGCGTTGGCTGTCCTGGACTCACTTTGTTGACCAGGCTGGCCTCAAACTCACAGCAATCCGCCTGCCTCTGCCTCCCAAGTGCTGGGATTAAAGGTGTGTGCCACCACACCCGGCAATTTGGAGAAACCAACCTAATCTAATCTTTGGGTTGCAAGGTGTGAGAGAAGTGGGGAATGCACCGACATAGTTAAAATGCGGGTGGGAGGCTCTAGCTTCTATCTCAGGCTGGGATTGTAATGATGCATGTGTGAACTACTTTCTATCACCTTCAGCAAGATCATACCGCCATCCATAGTCACTGCAAGTTTCTTTTGAAAAATCTATAATGAGCCAGTGGGCGGGGGGGGGGGGTAGATTGTTAAACTAACATTTAAGACCTTTCAGAAGGCCTTCAGAATTTATTGGAAGATGGTACAGAACAATTTTCTGTGGAAGAGTGGCTAGGAAGAAGCATTTTCATGCTTTTAGTCGGCGACAGGTGGTATAGATTAATGTTGAATACATATAGAATCTATTGAGACTAATTAAAGATGCATATCCACATGGAATGTTTATACCAAGCGTTTTTCAAAATTAGCCAAGAATGATAGCAGTGAAACTCCTCAAAACTGCCCTAAAAATATTCTTTCTTCATACTATAGAGAATCCCCTGAGAGTCCCTGCTCTGCAAGTACTTCTTAGAATAGAAAGGTTATAACCCATGCTCGCCTCTGATAGTACAGTGATATGCAGAGCTCTTTAAAATACTACACAGCAATACAGAACTGTGCCTGCTGGATCTAGCCCCACCTCTTATATGCAGAACTCAGCTTAGCTGCTTAACATTGACTTATAGTAATATATCTAGGACCTTCACTTCCTGGGAGGGCATCCGTTTCTAACCTAACGAGGTGAGATGGAAGAGCCTGTCACTGCAGTTTAACTCAGGAGAGTGAGGTAGCGCTTGGTTGCTACCCTCCATCCTACTCCACGTTGGCTGAATACTCTTTGGTGACTTGAATGTTTCTCACTAATGCTAATGAGCAGTTCACTTTGACACTGTAGACAAACACAATCTGGTGGTTGTGTTCAGATGTTTTTCCTTCCTGCTAATGAATAAACTCCCAGTGGCTCACAGTTAGCTGAGGTAAGCAGTGACTTGAGGTGTACCCCCAAAATGATTTATTAACTGTGCCATAAAAGGAATGAACTGGATTTTAGAGAACGTACAGTGTTTTCTCGACCTCAAAAATCCAAAGTAAAAAGATAATTTAAATAAATGAGCTTAATACTTTTTTAAGAGCATTCCATACCAAAGTTTTTATTTGAGCCCAAGGATGTTGCTCAGTGTTACAATATGTGTGAAGCCCTGGATTCAATATCTAGCACCACAGTAAATAATACATGTGTATGTTATATATATATATAAATAAGATATTTATTTATATAAGTATATTATATATAGAAATAAAATGCATGTAATATGTAAATATGTAGGTGGTGGGAAGTGTGGCATGGAGCATTGCTAGTACACACGGACAGGTCAAAATTTCTGGCTCTCAACTGGCTGAAGAGGTGTCATCTGGAGAGTTTTCTTTTTCAGTAAGTCTTGAGTTGAACTCTGCTGGACCACCAGATCCCTGCTCTGTAATAAGCTGCAAAGAGGAAGTATCTCTGTTCTTTTTGAGATTTTAACCAAGAAAGCAAATTCTGTAGACTTCAGCAAGAGCGTGCATGCAGGGTGTGCGGGGTGTTCTGGGAGGAAAGGGAGAGGGGCATCCAGAACTCAGAGCAAAGAGATTAATATTTATAGCCATCAGCATTGGTCTCTCACCGGCATTTATAACTCCAGCAGTGGCAGATTGAGGGCTGAATCAACATTTTTTCCCCCTCTATAAAATAATAAATACGGCAAAGTAGCTCTCAGAACTGCCTTTATCATAGGGATAAATCAGGACAGTTTGTGTTGCAGGAGAGACTTAAAACTTATAAATATGTTGCCCTTTAGGCTACTATTCATCAAATTGTCTGATATGAAGTCTAGACTAAAGGCTTTTGTTATTGTGTGTCTGCTTATTCTCTTTTAGAAGTATAAATTGGAAAGAGCGCTGTCATTTTGGCCATACTGGCCTGCTGTGCTGCTTAAATGCATCTCCCTTTTGGGATGAATTTGAAGAGAAGGAAATAGTGGGAGTTGACAACTGCTCACTTTTATACAAATCCTCTTGGTCGTCTCAACTTCCCTAGTGGAAGGCATAATTCCCACCAGGAAAAATACAGTAAATAACTGCTTGACAAATGGCCTATTTTAGTGCAGGTGAGTTTCTGAGACACTGGAGTGGAGAATCTGTTCTTTAAACATCCCGTCAAACCCAGGGGGACCTTGCCTTCCTCCTTGGTGCACCAGTACAAATGGGCAGGACCACAGTTCAAGTCTGCAGAGGGCCAGGCGGGCCAGGCTCGTGACAGATGCTGCAGGTCACGTGGCTCTGTAGGTCTCAGTGCATCAAAAATCTCACTCGACTTTGCAATTCTGCAGCTGAAGTTCCTGGCTTCTGTGGTTTGGAGTCAGAGTTGAAGCTCCAGCCCTACCCTGTGTTCCCGTTGGTGCCTTTAGCTCTTGGATGGCATATGGTATGTGGAATCACCTGCTGTTACGAGGCCCCCTCGGAGTATGTACTAAGCAGTTTTCCTTTCTAATGTGTGGTAGAGCTCCTAGTTTTCCAGGATAACTAATTGGGATCATAAGCCTCACTTTGCCCTTGAATGGTTTGCAATTTTGGAGACCTGAGTAATGGAGGTGGGGTACCTATGAAGCAGGCGGCTGGGGTGCTTGTTTGCCCAGTTGGCCAGGGGAAGCTGTTGGTGAAGAATGGCCCCGAGAAGAAATGGCCACTCTTAGGAGCATGTTGTGATGGCGATCTGGGGGAGTCTTCAGTTGTGAGGGTACACTCATGACCACTTGAGGCCTCTCTCTTACCATGTCAAGTTATACAAGAACCAGACAGGGATGGCTGCTTTTGTTTAGAATTGCCTGAATGTCGTTATGTGGCCATACTCAGATTAGAGTGCCAGAGTGCAGTGTTTGTGTTCACGCATAGGCAAAGGTGCATCCATCTAGGGAGTCCAGTCCTTCATGCCCAAGCATTTTTACCTCTTGTTGGTCAGTGCAGCCAGCCGGAACAAGCAGTGTAGTGATGTCAAGTTCTGCCTGCATGTGGCTGCAAAGATTGCGGCTCTAGAGCCCCACTCATCCTGTTGAGGTAGTGGCAGTTTGACTTGCCAAGTCAGATTTCTTGTACTTTATTCAAGTCAGAGGCCCAACCTTATCACTGGGAACTGACTCTGAAGAGGGGCTCAGGAATGGGAGCGTGCAGGCTTTCTCTTTATCAGATGCCTTTAAAGCCGCTTCGCATCCCTGTGATGGCTAACACCATTATGAAGATTGACAGATTCATCAAGAAAGTGAAGAAGAAAATCTGCAGACAATAATTGGGGGCTGGGCTTGGCCCTACTCTGTTTTCCCTCCATAGTGCTTCTTGGACACTGAGCTGGGAGCTGGTGGAGGGGGGGTGCTTCTTCAGGCCTTGATGACTTGTGCTTTGCTTTTGTGGCCCTTTGTAAGCAGTAATAGATAACGTGAAGAAAAGCTCCAGAGAATTTATAGACAGACCTAGTGGGTAATGGTGGTAGCAGCCAGGGTGGGGGTTGGGTAGGAGGTGGCTTGCCTTCCCTTGCCTGAACAAACTGCCAGTGTTGTTCAGCCTCTCTTCCTCCTCTCAAGCTGAAATCCATCTCAAACTGCAAATATCTTAGCAAAGTAGTCAAACCCGAGGAGCTCAAGTGTAGAAATCAACCATGAATTTACCGACACAGAACTTCTCAGAATTGTTACCGGTTATCTAATGCTAGTGACCTAGCCCCCAGCCACTTTCTTGCCCCCAAGACAGCAGCAAGCGAGGCTGGTGGCCTGTGATGCCATGCTATGTAAACCATTCAGGGTTATTCTATTACTCAGTAAAAACTTAGCTAGGATCAGTAGGTACCATTGGTGGCAACAGAAGGGGGCAGTGTGGCCCTCACAAGTGAATTCCATTGTTAACATCCCTTGAAGTTTGAGTTCATCCCAGTGGCTCTGTCATCAGTGAGATGGTGGCCTCCACGGAGCCATTCCTAAAGATCCTTTTTTAATGATTCCTTCTTAGGCCTGCTTTCCACCCACCCTCACTGCCTGACAAGCATCACATGCTTTTATAGAGACAAAGGGAAGAATTGGATGCTTCAGGAAGAAGGAGCCTTTGCCAACGAAAGCAATTCTGGTTTAGTTTGTGTGGTAGCCAGGGAAATGTATTGAGCAGGGTAGAACATGTCTACATAATGCTTCAGAAATGTGTGATTTCCAGTGTGTGTTAAAATAAGAAGTGGTTGTTTGATTTATCTCCCACAATGGTATGGTATTCTCCTTCTAAATGGCATTTCATTTGCAAGCCAGGCACTGTAAATTTGAACTGAATATGTAAGTAAATACCCCCTTAAGGAAATGGCTTGCCGGCTGGTCTCACCAGAAATGTTACTGAAAATGAAGCCTTTGGTTCTGGAGAAGCTTCAACACCCAATCCTGAGGGGTCATAGCAATTGCCATGCCAGCCAAGCAAGCTCAAAGTTAGGCTGAGCTATAATTATGGAGGGTCACCTGCAAACAGTAGTATTTGGGTTGTAGCTCCCAGATTCACCCTCAAACACTCAGAAGTACATTGGAACCATTAGAAGTTTGCTTTGAACTTCACGTTTGGGCACATTGCCTGGTTGCACGGCATCTTGGTGCATTACAGCTTTTACTGTGGCATCTCCGCATGGCAGTGACAAAGGCAGTGACAGTGTTTTATCAAGTCCTAACAAGATTGCCTCCGTGCATAATTGTTAAACTAAAAGGCTGTCGATCCACTGATGTGGAACAGGCGAGAAGCTTAAAGAATAGAGAAAACCTATAATCGCAGAGTAACTTGTATTTCTGATTTATTCTGATTTATTATTTATCACATCACGGTTAAAACAATTTCCTACAGTTTTGTGTATTTTTAATACTATTTTGACATTGAATTTTCACCTAATGCAAAGAAAGGTTTCAGCAACTTTTTGAGCATTTATATATGCAGGTAGTTAAGGGGGTGGAAATCCCCTTTTTATTAAGATACAGGATGCATGTTTATCAAAATTCATCTCAGATTCCATTTAGAAATAGAGACATCTTGAGTTTGAAAGAGCTTAGTGAGCTGCGAAGAATTGACAGATATTACTGACAGAACAAAGTTACGAATGATAAAAGAGCCCAGCAAATGCGTATCCCCGAGTGGCTATAAATTAACCAGCAGAAGGAAGAGTGCTGTTGGTCGGTGGGCACAGAGCAAGCATTAAGTCGGAACGTGTAGGATGGAAAACCTATTGAACATCCCTGTTGCTTCCTGGGGAAGTGTGTAGCCCCCTCATAGCCCAGTCCTGCATGGTGGCTGGCATGGCAATCCACGACCCTGTTGGATTTCTGCTGCCAGACATAAACTAGAGCCCCAGCCCTAAAGGAGACCACAGGCACAGCAGCAGCAGCACAGTGTGTCCTGCGGAGAAGGCCAGCTGAGAAAGTCATACTTCCTAGAAAAATGGAGAGGTGTTCATGTTAGCTTAGGGTTCTGAAATGTTAAATCTTGCCACTATGAGCAACGTCTGTCAAAACCTCTCTGAAGATTGGTTACGAAATATGAAGACAGAGCTGACTAATGTCGCCTTTATTTTAAGCACAGTAACTGCCTCCCCGGAATAATGGGCACAGTGTAGCCATTTGGCAGACCCCGCTGGGGATACCCATTGCATCCTGGATCCAGGTGGGTAAGCACTGCCCTTTCCACCCACCCCTACTGGTCCCAGAGGTCAGGAGGCCTTAATCACCTAGAAGGCTTATTCAAACAGATTGTGAGCTCTACTCCTATGGTAACTGAATCGGTAGAGCTGGAAGTAGCCTGGGAGTTTGTATTTGACAGGTCTGATCTTGGTATGATCCAGGGGTGATCATTTAGGGACCTAGTTGAGTGACATGCATACCGAATTGATTTTATGGGTGCACAGACTATTCTAAGAAAAGATCTGGACTTTACATCAAAAGATAAGGTTTTTTTCCCCCATGTTCTTTGCTTCTATCATCTTCCTGACAAAGCCTGTGATGTCCTAACTCCAAATACAGCGCGTAGACAGCTTGTGTGCGCACAGCACTTATGCCACAGAGAGTGGCAGGGACAGCGATGGCAGGTGAACCCAGGAGAGGTAAGACTATTAGACACTGGCACCGGAAGTACTCTTCTCATGAGTAGAGATAGGACTGAATGGCCAAGCGATGAAAAGCGAGAAAAAAAGAATTCATTGGCCAAGGTGCCTGGTTGTACCTTGTAGATGGAAAGGCCAAGGTCCTCAGTGTACAGATAAGCACCCGACCTTTCCCTATACCCTGATGTCTCCAAAGACTGAGTCTGCTTCTGTTCCAGACAGTAGAGAAAGTCACAAGTTAAACACACAGGGTACTTCCCTCTCTCAAGGTTAGATCACAGGTTCCCTCCCCTGCCCCCTGAGAAAATGCTGTCAGTAAAAATAGAGTGGCAGAATTCTGTGGTTTAGCAAGTGGACAGAGCAGCTCTCTGACTGAAGTGTGATTGGGAAAGATGCAGGGTGGAGGGTTGCAGACCATCTACTTCCCTCTATTTCAAATCAAATGTCAGCTAATAAATGTTTTCAATTTCTCTTAAAGCGGACTGACTTTTCTGTAGTCACAGATGTTTTACATGTGTACTGTCCTCCCAAAGAGTTAGAGAAATCACTATGCGCCTCTGTGGAATTCCTCTCTGGTCAGCAGTAGTCTCTCAACCACGTTCCCACCCAACTAATTTTTATTTTTTTAGATATGAAAACTGGGTAATAAGAGACAATCATTAGCATAAAATGGCTGGGATTTCTGGAACTTTCAAAAGGCCAGCACATTCATTGTCTACATCAGCCTTCTGGAGCCGTTGTTAAAATCTCCTTTTTAATAGATGACAAGATGGAGGTGGAGTTAGAGTACTGACTCAGGGTCTTAGAGCCTCACAGGTTGGACCAGGGTTTAAGCTTACCTCCTTCACCGCCTTTTATGACCTTATTATTACTGTGAACAGCCCTACCTTTAGAGAAAAGCCAGGGCCCTGAAGCCTTGATCTTGCAGAGCCCGTGTGTCTCTGGTCTGAAGACAGGGTGCACCTGTCCTTGGTTACTACGATGCAAGACAGAGATGGAAGTGACTGTTCTAGACATGAATGTGCCATCCCTTTGCCCATAGAAAGGAAACACTTTTTGAATGTTTGGTTTTCCTAATTGTATGTGTTAAGTAAAGTGATTGGACAAACAGCCCTCTCCTCCTGCCTGGTGATCTGTCATAAATCAACCTTCAGATGTTAATAAAACAAGTCAGGACTGACAAAGGAAGTTCCATTTGTATTTTAAACTCCCAATTCATCAGGGTCTCCTCCTTCAGATCTTCTGTGAGAGTGTCCTTGGTCTTAATGTAGCTGCAAGATAAAACGCAGATAAAAGAGCCATTGTCTCAGAAGAGCATTAATAAAAAATGACTGTTGATCCTAATTGAGGAGTATTTAAACACACGGATGGAAGCAGTGGTCTGTGGGGAGCATCTGAGCCTGTTAAAATTTGACTGTCTCGTCTTCCTCCTCCTTACTACAGTGCCCTCACTATGCTGATACCTTGTGAGACTGTAAGCTGTCACAGTGAGGAGAGGGGGAGGAAAGGAGAGAGAAAGTGTGTATGCTACCAATAGCCAGCTACAGATAGCTCTTAACACTGTGCTATTCTCCTGTCTTTTCCCAAAGTAGTCAATTGACTCATCGTCTGTTTCTCTTTCAACCATTCGTCTGTTTATATTTGGCCCTATGAATTTGGTTTTGAGTTTCCCTTCCATTTGTCCGGCTGGATGGAACAGAACAGGCTCCCAGGGGCTAAGGGTAGGTCAAATAATAACATCGATAGTGAACCACAAGCTAAAGAACAAAATAAATATCCAGGAGTCTACATTAGTATAAATAAATTATTGAGTAGATAAATAAACAGAAAAGAAAAGCCCCGTCTTCAGAAGAATTTCAATTAGAGAAATAAAAGAATCTTTTTCCAAGATTACTACTTGGATTCCATTGTAATAATTGTTATCTGCACGACCCATCAGCAAATGCTGCATTAATGAAAGTTTAAGAAGAGCTGTGATAGC
This sequence comes from Acomys russatus, assembly GCF_903995435.1. Lineage (NCBI taxonomy): Eukaryota > Metazoa > Chordata > Mammalia > Rodentia > Muridae > Acomys > Acomys russatus. The sequence continues at coordinate 39,366,428 of NC_067150.1, forward strand.
TACACTGCAAGCGTCTCCTCCCAGATATCTATTAATTACCTCACAGGTTGTGAGGCTTGCGCCTATAGCCATAGTCTTTGATGCTTCTCCTCTGGGAGGCGGGACTTAATTCCTTTCCTGCTGTAGACTGGACTTCAGTACATACCATCCTAGCCAAGAGATCCACGTTAGCATCACCAATAAGAAGGCCTTGGTACCATGCTCTTATGTGACATGGGGACACAGTGCCTTTTCGCCCCTCTAAATCTGTAATCTCAGTCTAAGCTGGAGAGAACTCAGAACAAACTCAAGCTGGAATGGTTGTGCCGGAGCAGATGCACCTGATTGTCAAGGTCACACAGTTACGGAGTTCACTGCTTTGTTAATTGTGTCTACATTAGAGGAAGGACGGCACACACACGAGTTAGGAGAACTTGCTCTGTGCAGGTTTTCAAGTCCACAATTTAACATCTTAAATGTAAACTGAAAAGTGAGACCCATCAAGGACATCCGGAAGCTCAGGCAAAGGAGAATTAAAAGTGACTCCTATTCATCCACTAACTTACTAGTTTGTTCATTCTTTTGTTCATTTATTGAAGTAGTTCCTGTCAGACACTGCTGGCTGCTGCAGGCACAGTGGCTGAGAGAAGCAACCTGCCATCTTAACACCGCTGCACTCTCCACGGCGCCTGCTTTGGAGAAGACATCTGATCCCTGCCTGCTTTTGTTGATGCCACAGCCAAATGCGGCTCATAAAGGCTTGTTCAAATGCTGAAATAGGTCAAGTGGATGCTTCTGGAAGCACACAGGAGAGAGGCTTCACCTGGTTGTTAGAGACATGGTGCCTCTGCGATCTTCTGTGGGATGAACCAGCCCATTGTTTTGGTCCTTTGTTTCAGGTGGTCAATGTTTGTGGGAACGTCACAGTCATTACTTATATTTTGAAATTCATTTCACCCAAATAGCTTCCAATACTTTAACAGTAATATTGAAATGCATCCTGTGTATCAGGTCCTGAAAGCTGCTATAGTGTTTGGCATGTTGTTGTTGTTGTTTATTTTGTTTTCCTGAAGAACCCTTTGGGATTAGAATCATAGTTACTTAGAATTCTGTGTGGCAGCAACAACAATATGTAAAGCATTTAGATAACAGAGGTACTTTTTAAAAACATTGAATGTCAAAAATATATTATTATTAGAGTACATAAAAAGTTGATGCTAATTCTCTAGCAGAAACTAGTAGAAATATTTACATGAAAGTCTTCACATCCGTGTGGGGTGGCTCACACCTTTAATCAGTCCTAGCTCTTGGGAGGCACAGGCAGGTGAAATTCTGTGAGTTCAAAGCCAGCCTGGTGCAAAAGTAAGTTCCAGAAAAGCCAGGGGTACAAAGAGAAACCCTGTCTCAAAAAACCAAACCCAAACAAACCAAAACAAAAATTCTTTCACTGCAGTAATTTGGGGGGCTGTGGGGGACTTGAAAATGATCTAAACATAATGAGAAAAAAATGGTAAAATGATCTCTGGAATATCTATATGATAATACAGGCATTAAAATTTTGAGCCACGTATGTATTCAAACGCACAGCTATATGTGAAAACAAGACTCCACTGAAGTTAATTACATGAGCAGTGGTATTATAACATATCTTTATTGTTTTTAATTTTTTTCTAAATTTTGTGCTATGAGTATATATAAATTTATAACTAAAATAAACAGTGAAGTTTTAATTGTTTAGGTATAGTCTTTTCTATGTGTTTGTTCAGTCTTGAGAGAGGATCTCATTAGGCTGGCCTTCAACTTGAGATCTTTCTGTCTCAGCCTTCCTAATGCTAAAATTTCAGGCGTGTGCCACCATGACACCATGCCGAAAGTTGAACCTGGAGCCAAGTGTTTGCAAGGCAAGTAGGCCAACACTGAGCTACATTGCTAGACCTCTCAAAGAAGCCTTTGACTTTTGAGGCAGGGTCTTGTAAAGAAATATTTGCTCATGTAGCCTAGGCAGGACTGCCTCAGCCTTCTGAACAGTTGGATTAAAGGTCTTTGTCACTAGCCATGGCTGAAGGTGTCATTAAAAACAGTGGTAGAGATGTGTCAGGGTTTCTGAAATACGGACTGAATAATGGATAATACTGTAATTAAAAGAAGAATCGAAATGTAGCTTAGCTTCAGTTGTCCTGTGGCATGGATGGTATTTTTCAGACTAACTCCTTGTAAGCTGCTTCTTGGTGCATTTTAAATCATATCTCTAATGGCTTTCTACAGGGAGGAAGCACTGTGCCTATGGTAGATATAACTTTATGCCGTGACATTTAGCCCATTGCACACATTGCAAAGTATTTGGCCTATGTAGCAAGTGAGTATAGGTTTCTTAAAGGTACTGACTGTCTCATTAAAAACATCTGGAAACCCTTTGCCTTGCATTGATTATGAATTGGTAAACACGAAATCTCTGTGTTGGCCAGTCTAGTGTGGCCATCTGATCGAATATGAGCAGCTACACCCATGATGATTCTAAAAACTTGGCCTGGCCTAGGCCATTGGGCACACCGGGTGCCACCTGATACCCAGTGCTTAGGTGACAAATCAGTGACAGATCAGAAAGCGAACAACAGTTCTTACAGTGCCAAGCTCTGCCTGTCAGGCTTTTTGTGTGTACATGGAACTCTTGACGTTAACCTGAGACCATGACAAAAAAGTCAGTACCTGCCATGATGCAGGAGGGTGAAGACAGTCACCAGAGTTGAGATGCTGGGGAAGCAAAGTCAGTGACAATGTCACTGGAGCCTAGGATAAGCCTGGACTCACAGGAAAATAAGGTGGGGAGACCTGGGAACAGGACTGGGAGAGGGAGCTGGCACACACGCGAGGTCTAGAGGCGGCCTTGGAGGGCATGATTCTGCAGTTTACAGACACCTCTGCTCTTTGGCTTCTTTTAGGCTGTATTCAGCGGTGGCTAGGAATGCTCCTAACCCTTAGCCCAGATTTGTTCTGTTCTCTCAAAAGAAAATTAAAAAGTCGACTTACATATCTTTTAAAAATAATAATTCAATTTATCTTTCTTAACGCCTTGAGCTATCCTATTTTGAAAGCAAAAACAGGACTGCAAAGAGACAGAATTTAGTCTATAACATGAGGATGTGATTTTTTTTTTTTTTTTTTTGTACCTAGAACCCACATAATAATGATGACCATGGTGCTAGGCACTTGTAATCCAGTGTTGGAGAGGTAGATATGGCCAGACCTCCCGGGCTTGCTGGCTAGCGAGTCTAGCCTACTTTGCCAGACCTAGGCCAGTGAGAAACACTGTCTGAAGAAAAGCAAAAGGTGGAAAGCGCCTGAGGAATGATTCCCAGGGATGTCCTCTAGCCTCTGCATACGTGTGCATGCACTTATTCTCTCATGCATGCACCTCTACAGGCACACAGTTCACCTACACAGTGTAACCACCACATAAATAAACAGATTTTGTGCATTTTATTTAAACACACACACACACATACACACACACTGGCCACACACTAAGGCTCTTCCTACTTGAAATCTGCATGAAGTAAATGAACAGTATAAATGAAGTTACCTATTCTCCTTAGATGTATTTTAATACTTTCTTCCAAAACACTCAATATGAACTTGATCCTTGGAAAGCATATAATACAGACAGAGCTTTAGCCACATGACATTAGCTTCCAGTGTCCACAGTAAGGGTCACCCGAAGCAGTGTTGCACCCCAGGCTGTCATCTCAGCATCTCTATATCCTATGCCTCAAACTGAGACCAGTGTTAGTTCAGCAGACTGGGTTCTAGTGTAGGTCAGGAAGCAGAGCAGGTACCACTGAGCATCACGGAGTTCTCCTGCCCCACTCACAGCCTCTCATTGAGCCTTGTTTACCATGCTTTTCTTGTGGTTTGTGGCAGATAAGAACCGTATTGATTCCTAGCATCTGCTGGCAGTAACCTTTGAAAGGGCAGGCAATGCATCACCACAGAATTTTATCTATCAATATCGGAGTAATAGAAAGACAGGGATGACATCTAATCACAACGGTGCTGGCAGATCATAAATCTGAGCTTATACAGGACTAGTAATGGGCAATAGGAAAAGGGGGGATGTGGATTAACATCTGGATAAAGTCAGGGAACGGGCCAGGACATTCAGATGGAGAGGACAAGACATGGCTGTAGGAGAAGCCTGCCTCGTGCTGCATGGTGATGGTCATCTTCACAGACGCCCAGAGAGTGTCAGTCTTCACAGCCAGCAACTGGTAGCTCCTCCTCTCAGCCGTAGTCGCCTCATCTATAGAATTGACTTGAACATGCTCTAAGGGTTTGGGAGAGACTATGTGTTCTCCAAGTGTGGTCCCTGAATCACCCCAGCAGCGTGTTCACCTGAAACTCTTTGCTCTTGGAGCCTACCCCTCACCCCTCACCTGGGCTGAGTCCCAGCAGACAATCCCTAGGTAACCCTGAGATAGACAAAAAGAGAGAACTCAGGAATGCAGCTGGGTCATGGCACCGAGGCACGCTTCAAAAAGGTAACAATAGATACTTCCTTGTTTCTGTACTTTACCATTAATGCTAATATTCTATTCTGTTTTAAATTCCCTCATTACTCAAGCTTTCTTAGTCACAACAAATCATACAAGGGATGGAGAAATTAGCGATGAAAGCAAGCATTTTTGACATATAAACAATGTCATAAAAATTAAATATACTGACTCCTGGGTTATCAAGATGATTTGGTAGACAAAAGTGCTTGCTGCCAAGTCTAGTGACCTGAGTTCAATCCATAGGACCCCCAATGGTGCAAGGAGAGGACAGATTGCCAGTAGATGTCCTTTGACCACTACTTGCATGCCACAGCATGCTTTCACACACTCCCACGCCCATGCCCATGCCCACACCCATATACGTTCTTTGTGTATATATATGTGTGTGTGTTTGTATATAATTACATATATGTGTATGTATACATATATATATATATATATATATATATATATATATATATATACATTCATTAATTAAACTATAACAAAATTAATAGATGTTCTGATCCTTGCAGTTGTCTGGCTGGTGTGGCTGGAGGAGGCTGGCATCCTAGAGGTTAAGTTCTATGTGTGCTTTGGACATATTTAGTGCTTTTGACATGTCGGGAAGCTTCCAGCCTGGACAGTGAATAGTGCTACAATTTAATAACATAAATGGAGTCTGTCTGATTCTGCAAAGAAACAGCCTTCCTTGGGGCCCAGAATATATAGTCCCTTCTGCAGTTACACTCACGGTATTTTTAATCATTTCATGTTTTTATTATATCCCGAGTACAAGGTGCTACAAAGAGTCCCTGGTGCTGGCAGTCACTCAAAACTTGACAAATCTAAAAAGTGAATAGAACAGCAAGTAGCCCATTAGGGATTCCCCCGCCCCCTTTTTTCTTTATTTAAAAAAAAAAAAAAAACCCTTATAACATTGGAAAGGTAGATTTTGGCATCTTATCCATGAAAATTAGTCCGTAATAAATTTCTCCAATTGTTGGTGCTTTCTCTGCAGAAATTATGGCTGTGCACAACCGTGAGGATTTAACTGTTTCTGCGAAGCTCGTAATTCAGGCTCTAAATGTGACGAGCCTGACTGCCCAGAAACCTAACGACTTTTTTAAGAGACCAGGATTCGGAGCATTATTCTCTCTGAAACTTCACTTTGGTAACCTAGCAAAAAGAGATCTGTTCCTGCTGTAGTGAAGGCATCTAGGCATGCGAATGGCTTTAAAAAAGGCTAAAATCTCCTGTATAAGAACCAACTTTTTAAAGGAATGATGTGTGAGCCAATTGCAATGGTCAGGTGAAAGGGATGGGAAGCCAGAATCTAGGACATAGCAGTGACCATATTGCTGCTCCCTCAGCCCTCAAGTTAAATACACGATGGAGCTGAGGTTCTGGGTACATGAGGTTTGAGAGTGACAGGATAGGCATTCCCAAACTGAGATTCTTACTTTGGGGTGACTTCTTTGCTTTCAGAGAAAGTGTCATTTTCTCTAGCAAGCAGAGGCTAAGGATGCTATTAGCCTGCATCTGGCTGGCAAGGTGCAGTTACTCCAGCAGTTGAGAACAAGCCAGAGGTCCAGGACGGTCCATGGATGTTCATTAAGAGGCGGTGGAAAAAAGTGAAACCATTGTTTATCTTTTCTTCCCCTGAGCATTCTACCAAGCTCTTTCCAGTCCTGATTCTTTCTGCCTCCAGCCAAACACACTTATTATTTTCCTTAAACTTCTGTGTATGCTGTTACCTGTATTTTTGCAGCAAATTTTATCTGCGAGGCAGAGTGAAAAGGCCTGCTGTAATAGGTACTGTCGCTTTTATTTTTTTTCTCCTTCCAAATCATAGAGTTGGATTTCATCACCTGTAGCGATCCTCAGCCGTCTCCGTTTTGGACCGCTTGCTTTGTTTCCTGATTTGCTGGTTTTGTCTTCACTGGCTTAATACTCACGAGCACAGGACAGACAGGCAAACCGAATAAGCAAAACTTTAACTAGGATACTACAGCCTGTGAACTGACAAACCCTACTCTGTGCGACAGCGCTGTCTAGAAGTGGTCGTTTCTCCAGCTAAGTGCACAATAATCTATTTGCTGTGGTCACAGGCAGCTGCTTGGGGAGAGCAGTTTGCATTTGTGCAGGGCTGGTTGTGTGCAGCCGGAGGAAGGGTGCTGGATACTGGCACCTCCTGACTTAGGGAGTGGTCCAAACCAATCTATCTTCTTGCACATCTGCTTTTAAACATGTCTCTTCCTAGAAACTGACCTCATTTTGTGGTGAGGATTTCCGACTCTCTGTCCAGTAACTTAACTGAGATATGTTGGGTCCGATGTGCCTTGCCTAAGCCCTTGCTCTCACAGTTGCCTGTGACACCTGTTTAAGGAATGACAGTAACAGCTACCGCACTAGACCCAGAGTCTCAAGCCCACATGGCCCACAAATTATCCTAGTCTTTTATTAAAATGCAGATCCTGACTAATAGTTCTCGTACGAGTTTGTATTTATGCATGTTTTACAATCACCCAGACATTACTAACACTGCTGGTCAGTCAGCCACACAGAAGACATAAGACATAGGAAGGGGAGGAGAGGCAGCCAGCCTACCTCACTATACTTAGGAATAAACAGATGCTGCAAAAAAAAAAAAAAAAAAATTATATCTCACCATCTCAGGGCTCAAGACCCATAACCATGAGCATCTATAGGGGCAGTACAAACTAGGCTTAATGGGTTATTACAAATAGAGGGGGAACATGACGTTGATGGGGTGGATCTAGGGAGAGTTAAGTGGAGGAAGGAGGTGAATATCATCAAAATACATTGTGTTCTATGAAATTCTCAAACAGTTAATAAAAATTGCTATATTTAAAAGCCCATCTAAGCAATCACTGGATGTGACAAGAAGTATGTCTTTTGTCTTCTGACTTCTTTTATTTCAATGTATCCCTGGCTGGCGTAGACCAGGCTGGTCTCAAACTCAGAGACCCATCTCCCTCTGCCCACAAGTAAAAGGGTGGGCCACCACACGTTCTCATCACGTTGAAAGTTCTTTATTGATCTTTTGTTAAGGCATTAACTGGTGTTGAGGTATGTAACTCATGAAAACTGAGCCAAGCCCTTTGGCTGAGTTGAAAGCTGACTGGTGGTAAAGACCTCAGGCCTGTCCTCTATGGATCCCTCAGTCTGCCCTCTTTCTCAGAGCCCATCTCTGCTCACTGCTCCCCATTCCTGTCCTGGCTCTTCCCAGCCTTCTGTGGCTGGTGTCTCATCCTACTCTTCCTTTGTGCAGCCCCCTCCGTCTCTATATGAAATGTCTTCCAAAGCGCAGCTGTGACTGCGTCATTCCCTGGCTCTGTATTAGTCACAGGATAAAGTCAGAACCCCCTAGCCAGTACACAGTGCCGGTCCTATGTGGCCCATGGGTAACATCCCTTGTGCTCTTTCTTCAGGTAGGACACTTGAGTGAGTCTTCATGACATTTTAAACAAGCCAGGATCTTCCCAAACATTTCCTCTCCACTCATGTGAGTTGGGCTATTGGCTCTCAGAACGCAATGATCACACACACTTATATGGAGGTAGGGACAGACGTATTAGCACATTGTGTGTGTCTGTATGTATGAGTGTGTGTGTGTGTGTGTGTGTGTGTGTGTGTGTGTGTGTGTGTGTGTTGTGTGTGTGTATGCAGTCATCAGTCTGTCTTTCTCACTTGAAGCAGAGCTGTGCAGTATAAATACAGTGAAAAGACCTGTTTGCTTTCTAGCCTTCTAAAAATCTTTGGTTTTTTTTTTTTTTTTTTTTTTAAGTTCAAAAATATTCCATTGTGAATAATTTCAAAAACAAAAATTATAAAAACCCTTTTAAATGTTTTAACTTAAAATTTTATTTGGTATGTAAATATATCTGAAGATGCTTGGACATTATATGGACTAGTTAATTTCTAAAATTAAGAGTGTTCAGGGGATGTGAAGCCCTAACAGACTCTTATTTAATAACCTATTTCAGAATTGGTCATTTACTGAGCATCTACCATATGTGTTGACACTATGTTCTATTTTAGGGATACAAAGAAAAATAAGAACAGTTAAAAAAAAAAAAAATCTTAAAGTAATAGCATAGGTAAATATTTTTATTTGGGGATACACGGGAATAAAGAGCTTAAAATAATTAAATAATATTAAGTAATTTGGGTGTGTACAACTCATGTCAAGCTCACTGCTATTTCGATCCATAAATTGGTCTCAAATCTTCAAATGAGAATCCATTGGTTCTTGACATAACCTAACAAAGGAGACATTTTCTGTCCTGTCACATGTGGAGAAACCTGAGGCAGAGGTAGGACTGACCCAGTGGAAGACAAGTGTAGAACAGCGCCATGTGGACAAGTGGAACAGTGAGCATAATGCGTGTGTACAGCTCACTGTGTGCTGGAAGTCAAGAAGCACAGGGGGTCAACCCAAGCACCCACAGAACCTATATAAAGACCTGGTCTTGGCATCAACATTTTTGTAATCCCAGCACTATGGAGGCTGAGTTCTGACTGGTTTGCCAGCCTAGCCAACTTTGTGAACTCCAGACCAGTGAGAGACCCTATCTCAAAATCCAAGGGTACCCTCTGAGGAATAACACCCATGGTTGACCTCTGGGCTGCATGCATAGGCATCCATGAACATGCCCTGCACACACCCATGCACAGTGACCACCACACAAAGCAAAGGCTAGTGGTGGCAGTCAACCCTACAGGGTGAGTGGGTATTCCTCTAGGCTCAGCTTTTCTGCTTTTGTGAATAGATTAATGACCAGGAGGGAGGCGCTGGGCGGAGGAAGCAGGGTTGATCCAGTGATAAAATAAGAAACTAACGTCAATAGCCAACTAGTGTCAGATGCCAATTATATATTGATTTGCTCCTACATTCAAGGGGTGTATTTTTAACCAAGAATATCTATTAGTGTCAGAGTATAATTGTCAAGCTAAATCATATATTATTATTAAATTTTGACTGTGCTCTTTTCCTCCAGTGTCACATGAAGGGGGTGATCACACCCCCACATGCCACAGGAGAACAGCACTTAGTGAAGGTTGCATTTCTAGAGACCTCAACCATCCTAGACACACTCAGGAACTCATTAGTAAGCAGGACATGTCTCAGCACCTGCAAGCTTTATCCAATGATCTTGCGCTTAGTAAGAAAGGAAGAAAGTATGGGTGGGAAGTGACAGCCAGCACTGGCCAGAAAGAGCAGGACAGAGAGGGCCCTACAGGCTAAGGTGAGTTAGAGAGGGACCAGCCATTGCTGCTTATTTCAACATCTCATGGGGTCCTTCCTGTATTGAAAAATAGAACAAAGAAAGCAGCCAGTTTTGCAAGTCTTGAGGAATTTTTGTTTCATTTCATTGAGCTCTACTTTTGACATTTAGAAAGGATCAGTTACACCTGCGGTGACTTTTGTAGATCTTGCCCTATTAGTATGGCTGGTACCCGGGATGTTGATTGAGAAGTTTGCCAAAGAAGACGTTTTGTCGTTTTCCCAACTTAATGCTGTCCACCCTTCTCCCCAGGAGTATGGATTGCTCTCTTGACTTACTTTGGGCTTATGGAGCCCATAGAGTAAACCTTTTTTGCTCGTTGCACAATGAGTCTAGTTCCAGTGAAGGCCCTCTCTTTATCCCTGCTACTTATGGTTAGTATGTAGTTTTAAGATAAACGTTTTTCAATAAGGATGTTTAAATTCGCTCTCTGCTTTTCAGTTAACTTTACAATAACATGAAGTGATGGTTGACAGGGTTCCAGAATCATTCTGGGCATACCTTTGGGGGGTTTGACTGTTTGCTGGACAGGAGATCCTGCACTGTATAAAATGAAAGTACGAACTCCAGCATGTGTACACCCCTCTCTGATTCCCGACTGGATGCCATGTGACCGGCTGTTTCACGCCCCAGTGCCTTGACTTCCTTACCGTGGTGACTGCGCCTTGCATGGTAAGGACAGCGGGCCCTTTCTATTTTAAATGTTTCAGCCAGAGCCCTAACATCATAGCAGGAAAAGAAATTAAGACAGGAATAACACCTAAACTCCTCAAGCTTGAAAAATCCAACAGATTTTGAAGGCTTTAGTAATGTAGACAGAGGTCATGGAGGTGATGATGACCATAGAGAGATTTGAAGACCAGAGAGAGAGAGAGAGAGAATTTCTTCACTCAAGGCTCCTTATAACCCTGTTAGAGAGGTACCATTTACCCAATTTTTAAAATGTAGGAAAATTCAGAATTACAGATTTCCATCACCAGGAAGCTTCGAACCATAGCAAGGACCCTGTTTTCCAAGTCTAATGCTCTTCTCCTTTCTCCTCCGCTGCCCCCTTACTCCTGAAAAACAAGTCATGAGTAATGAATGCCCTTATCACTTATCTCTAATTTCAGTGATGATTAATCAGCAGCCCACACTTGGATGATACTAATCAAGTTATTTGTATAATGGCACCAATTTGGATCGTCACTGTGCATCTCTGCCTGACATGGGCTTGGCACCGGGCAATCAGCAAGCATGAGAGAGGAATGTGGAAGGAAACTCCTTGGGCTGCTGCCTCTCTCCTTACAAAAGCCCATCATCAAACCCTGGCTGCGCTTTTGGAGCTCCCTGCGTCCAGCGTGTTTCCTTCAGACTCAGCTGAGACCGGCTGGGGAAGCGCCCAGAGGTTTAGGCATAACCCAGCCACCATCCGCTCTCTGACTGACTACACAGTGAATAACTCACCCAAAGGGGCCAATTTTCCATCTTAGAAATTGTTGTTTCATGTAATAGTCCAAAGCTGCTTGGAGTCCTGGTAGGAGGTGTAAGTTGAATGTTGCAGCATTATTCAGCATGATGATTATCCTGGATTTATAGCTGTTTTCTCAAACAAACCACATTGCACACACTTGGGACACTCTCTCGAATAAGACTGCTAAACACCGTCCCCTCCTGTATTCCCATTTCCTGTGTCTGGAGTAATGCCATTTGAAGCTGACATTCACTCCAAGTCCATATCTGATGTGCTCCAACTGATAGCCGTACTTGCTTGCCCCTGTCAGCTGTGAGTTTTAAATCTGGTAGGTTTTCAGTGGCTCTTGTTGGCAGGAAGAAAATGCACGAAAAGATGTAGAGAGAGCCTGCTATCACAGCCAGACTTTGGTCACACAGACTGCCGATCCTAATGAATGCCCTTGAAGCAGGTACTGGAGCTGGAGCTGAGCTGCTGAGCCTGGATCAGTCTGCAGAACAGACGCCTTCCCCTAAATACTAAAGACCTGATTTGTGGGCCCTGGCTCTGGGCTGATTTTATCAGTGTTGCATATCGGAGCGCCGGTTGCTGATAGATGGGCAGCTTGGCTTCAGAGTTCCTGTCTATGCAGGGGCTTGTTTGGTTTTATTCCGGTGTCATAAATGAGATAGCATTAGAGTCTTCCATTAGTTCCCTCCATTCTTTGAGCACCATAAAATGTAATGTCCTCTTTGCTCCTTCACTGATGCACCGCGATTGTTCATAGCAGCTGATCTAGGGCTAAACAGACTGCATCAGGTGCAACTGCCTCTTAGTTTCCCCCTGTGCCTATGGGATGCATTCAGAAGACAGCAGACCACACAGGGAATAGTGAGGTTTAAATGAGATAATACAGAATTAAATAACCATAATACCTAGCACATCGAAAAGCACCTTAAAAATAAATTAGCTTTGGATTTTATGCGGTTGACTTGAGTAATGGCCCCTCTAGATAATAGTGGGAGTTTTCTTGATGCTAAAAAATTAATAGTAACAAGCACTTTAGGACCTCATTTGCCTTTCACGCCTCTAGACGAAAAAGAACAGCAGCAGCAGCAGCCACTTCCGCTTTCCTCTGTGTGTGTGTAGCATTGCAGTTCTGTGCTGTAACCTTGTGATTTTAACTCTTACACTAATTGCTAATCCTTTATCCCCCTAGAGGCAAACCTAGAGAGAAAGAAAAAAAAAAAAAAAAAAAGAAAAAAACAACTCAACTTTTAGTAAGTTGAAGCAAAAAGTCACATAAGTGCAATCACGGTCCCTTTTATGAAAGGGACAATGATATCCAGTTGAGTGTTAAAAGGCAGGGGAAATGCGTGTACTGTCTCCACTGACATTGGAGGCTGGAGTCCTACAGAATCCCAGCCTAGAGAATGTTGTTGAGGCATAACTGGTAAAGGCAAGTGCTGAGCAGTGTCCACCTCTGCTCCGCTTACTGCTTAACAGGACTGAAAAGCAGCTGTGTCTATGCTCTTACAGTTCGTGCTCTTACTGCGTTATTTGAACATTGTGTTTTTGTTGGTAGCCCAGCGATGACTAAATAACTGGCCACCGAGTTCTTTGCTGGGTAAGAGGAAAATCTGTACAGGAACAGCAAAAACCTAGTGCTTGTGCCTTTGGGTGATTGACAAGTGTTTTAACAAGTATTTGTATCTCAATCATAAAGCCTTTTGTTTCCATTGTGGGTAGCTGTTGCTTCAGAGATGGAGATAGTTCTGTTACCTGAATTAAAACAGCCGTTTCCTGTCGTCTCAAACTTCAGCTAATTTGGGGGCCCAAGAAACCACCACTCCATCCACTCTGAGCTGTTCGCTCCCCCACCCACCCCTTTTGGTATGCAGTTTTCTCCCCGTGAACCCATGCTTTTGGACAGCACACTCTCCCGCTGCACAGCCATCACTTAACAGTCCCAGGGAATGGAATATCTCTTATTATCAGTTCATTAGCAAAGTGGCTGACACAGGCGATCAACAGTTGGCCTTCAGCACAGCTCCACTTTGTCTGGGAGAAGCATAATGCAGTTTGAAATGCTGGCAAGGCAGCCAGCGTTGAGTTGGACTGAGAAGCGCCATCTAACACTGTCCTTTCTTCTTTCGCCATAAACGCGCATCGCAGAATCGAGCCCATTGAGGAGAAATCATTTGCTCTGCCAACACAATTAGTTTTATAAAAAGCCTCTGTCTTCAGATTGTTCTTCTCCAAAGTCCAAGTTGGATGACTGTGTTTATTTTTTAATTAATATTTTTAAGAGCCACCCTCCTTCTCCCAAGAGCCTCTAAGCAGATTTAGCAGGCTTAAAAGGCCTCTTTCACAAGGTGACTTCAATGCCATCTCCCAAGCAAATAAAACTCCATTTGGGGGCTCTGTTTTTCTCCATCTCTTTTCACTTTCAACAAGCCTACCCAGTGGGAGGAGTTTTTCTTCTGAGTTAGGTAATACTCTCTCCAGACAACAACAAAATATGGTATCTTCTTGCTGAATGACAAAGCCATGCGCGCTGTCCAGCAGGAGAGTGAAGGAAGGGGACAGGCAAGCTGGTGCCCCTCCCCTTTCAGCATCAACAGCAGCAGGATTGAGCAGTCATTAGTAATCTTTATGGCTGATTTTTGTGCTCTTTTCCTTTTGTTGCTGCTACTTTCTTTGACACTTGCATTTCAATTGGGAAGCTAATTCAGACCTTTGGGTTTCATGACTGGTACCACACCATAGACCCATTCAATGGGCTGCCTCACACCTCCTCCTTTGGGGGACCATACAAGCTTAGACCTTAAGGGTCATAATTGGCTTGACCTCTTTCGTGGTGTAGGCCCTGATTAAAAAGTCATTGAACCTGGAGTCTTTCAAAGCAAAGAAAGCTAATGTGGTGCTTGGAATTGAAACAGCATGGACACACATGCTCTGTAAGTGCTTGCTTTGTCCCTGTCTTCCTTGAAAGGAGTTTTCATGTGTCTAATCAATGTTTCCTTTCACAAAAGAGATGCCCGTTCCATGTAAATGCAAGTTGTACTGCACTTGACCCCAGTTCTTCAGCCTCCATGCTGAAAAACCAATAGAAGAGACAGTAAAAATAGCCGGGTGCGTATTCATCTCTAAAGTTGAGACTCCGGTCACCTTTAGTTTGGCATGGCATAAGGATCGTTCCCCTGGGAGAGAAAAGCAGAAATAGCTCTTCTTGTAGCTGAGATTAAAGAATTTCATGGGGACAAGAAAAACTTTACATAATTCCTTACAGTAACTTTTCTCCTATTTTAAAACCAGACTACTTTGCAGTTTTGTAAGGTCAGGGTAGAATTATCAAAAAATCTCTTCACTCTGGAAGATGTGTTGGCCTTACATCTATCAAAACCCCAGTGCAAGGGCTGTGAAGGAGAGACCTTGCTGTGCTGTTTCATAGCTTCCTCCTCCCCAAGGAACTTCAAAATACAAGGGAGACAGGGAGAAATGCGATTTGCCGAGTGGAGCCTTTGTGTCACTTTGTGTGGCTGCTGCTTGGAGAAACCTGAGCTGCATGCTCTGTGGCAAGCCACTGTCCCACACATCTGTATTCTCTGCTGTCCTCCTTCCCTTGCATTTTGGAGTTAAAGGTGAAATTCCGTCTTTAACCCCCTTGTGCTTGTCTGAGCTGTGATTAATGAACTAGATGTGATTCCCAGCAGACCTTTCAGAGGGTGGATGAAGGATGGAATTCCAGCCTTCTTTAAACAAAACAAACAAAACAAAACAGAAAACAGTCCTTTTGCTTAATACAGCTTTTAAAATTAATATCTGTTTTTGAGTGCCAAAAGGACAAAGGGAATTTCTCAAAAGTATATGCAGTTTGCCACAATAGGCCTTAATTGGTGTCAAGGAGATGTTAGGATGAATGAGGAAATGCCCATTTAGCTGATAAGACTGAAAAGTGGAACCTTGTTATGAGCTGTCATCTCAGCGTGTATTTAAACTATAGCAAAACTGAAACATATTTGCCATATAGATCATAATGACTCCAAAGGAGCCATTATACTCTATTATGTAATTACATAATCAAAGCATGCATAGTAATCAGCTTTTGGAATTCAATGCTAATCAAACATACCTATACTATGTGTTTAAGCTAAAATAGAGAACGTTAATTTGCCATTAGTCAACTAAACAAGATTGTGTATACAGAATATTCATGAATAGCTTAATGTTGTGTCAGATATTTTTTTGTTTTGTATTCAGGGGAAATCAACAATTTTAATTGAAGAAAAACTGGCACTGAGGAAGATTACTCTTTAACTCACCGTTCAGAAATTTGCCTCACCTTTTACTGATTATAAAAGGAGATTAGAGTAAATGTGATATTTTTTCCTTCTATAAGCTCAGGTGATGCAATGGTAATTATAGCGTAGTAGATCCTTAGGAGTGTCTGGGTACCTGTATGCATAGAACACAACCCTACAGATGCTGCCAAAACAGCAAAGCCTTCAGACCAGCAGCAAAACGTGAACAGCTATTACTTTTGTAATTTGAAAGGGATCGATGCATGTTATTTAGAAACAGGCAGCTAGAGGACTCCAGCAGATCATCTGCCTGCCCCCTTTGGTGGTGGTGGTGGTGCTTGCCTTGGGGTTTCTGGCACGTCTCTGCCATGGCCATGGGAAATTTCTCTAGTTTCTTTGAATAAAGAAGGTAGCACAGAGAGTTGGCCTCAGTGTCAGAGATCTTTGTCCACTCAGTTACTGTTTGTCTATACGCTCCTGGTCTGTGTGGCTCGTGCTTACAATTGTTTTGGCTGCTAAAAAGCTGGAACTGGTCCTCGGAGCAGACAGTCAACATTCTGATTTTACTTTTGGGAACAGAACAACATGGATGAGGATCAAAAAGGTTAACAGAAGCTTTGTAAGCCGCGGACAGATTGATTGCTTTTGATTTCAAATAAGTATTCAAGTATTCATGACAGTTGGACTATCACTCCCTTAAAAAATAAAACATTGTATTTGTTTTGAAGAGGTCATCTCCTTAATCTTTAACCCCTGGTTGATGGAACTCTCTTTCGGGACATGGCTTTCCCTGTCCCTCATCAGTATGTGGCTGACTCAAAATGTTACTGTCGTGTCTGGATGGAACTGAATTCTTTCATCAAAAGCTTTCGTGGCTTGAACTTCAAATAATTTATTTTCAAATTACTTTTACTGTAATTCTTATTAATTCAAATAGGTTTCTGATTTGATATAAAACTCTGTAAATGTAGGGAACAGTTTAATGAATTGAAAGATAGGATTGAGTCTTTTAAAGGAAATGTACAAAATATGCTGACAATAATTGCTTAGATAGAAATCAAATCTTAATGGCTTTGTTAATGATTTGTAGTGCACACTGTGTTTACACTGACTTGAGGGAACATATGCAGTTAGAAAGATTTCTCCCTCTGGATTTCAAGAGAATCTTAATTTTTTTTTTTTTTCTCCATTCCTTTTTCTAGAACATACTCCTCTCTGTTATGGCCCCTGGAAACTTTAGCTGGAACTGCACTGCCTTTGCTTTTAATAATAGTCTCACTTGGTTGTGATGGACCCGCTTTTGAGTTGGGCACATCGTTAATAGAGTAGTAAAAATAGGCTCCAACAGGAGTGAACCCGGGTGACAAGCCAGGGCAGGCCTCAGGTCACACAAGGCGCCGCCATAGCAGTCAAAAGTAAGGTTTCTAAAGACATGCGGGTGTTTTGCTTCTTTAAAAGTTTCAAACTTTGATGTTTCTTGAAGAATAAGAATGTATAACCCCAAGTCTTTGATTGCTGTAAAGCTTCCAGAACCCGGTCTGAAGAGATGGCGGGAAGGAAAGAGCGCTTGCTGCTCAAGAATGAGGGCCTGGCTTGGAATCTTCATCCCCCACAAAAAGCGGGGTGTAGGCCACTGGTGCCTGGAGTGCTGCTGTGGGGTGCAAGGGGAGAGACAAGCAGTCCTGAGGGCTCACTGACCTCCAGCCTAGCGGAAACATTGTGAGTTCCAAGGTCAATAGGAACCCCAGTATCCCAGAAGTAAGGTTGAGTGGCAGAGCAGGGCACCTGCTATCGTCCTTCGGCCTCCACACCTGCATGCACTGTGTTCCCTCACACAAGCACATGCTTCCAGGACACAGAGTTTAAGAAGTGCACTTTCAAGGACCATGGTATGGCTTTTTAAGGGATCACTGAGTTCATCGACATCATTAGGGTGGGTTTTCTTTTAGCTCTCCATATTTGGTGCTTGGGTGCCTCCTGCTTAGACAGCAAGCATGCCAATTTAATGTTGGGGGTTCAGCTTCTCCTAGAGCAAGGATGGGGCCAGAGTTTCTGTAACATGATTTAACCACTGATGGAGCAGGCTTTATGTGTTGTTCCTTTGAGCACACCAGTTAAGTGTCATAGTGCCCCTCTGTGTGTGTGTGGGTGGGGGGGAGTTGCCATAGCTGCCGTGGCATAAACTGAAGTGTGTTTTAACTCTGACTTGTCCTTTTGTTATGTGCTGGACTAGGGAGCCTCCCCCAGTATAAATGAAGTGTTTTATTTGTTAACAGCCAGGCAGCAAGGGCGAGAGCTCTGGGCACTGGCAAGTGCCCACCGCGCCCTGGTAATAAAGGCATTCTCCAGGGGCAGAGTGCTGAAAGGAGGAGGAGGCCGCAGTAAACAGGTATTTTACATTCAGGGCGGCCTCTCTCTCATCTTGAAGTGTGTAATTGTGTTCGGGATAAATTATGGAAAAAAAATCACAAGTTGCTCATAAGGAAATAACCCTCTTTAAAAACAAGTAAATTTTTCAAGGCAGAGCCCAAGGGACCTTAGCAACCAATCCTGAGATGTTGGCTGGTAAGCAGGGGTGGGGGTGGGGGTGGGGCTTTTCCAGAACATGTTCTGTCTAACACCAGCTCAGCTACCTAGCAGAACTGGGCCAGGCAACTTCCCCAGGTCCTTGGTCCAATCTTTATGGCTGAGGCACTGAAAACACTGCAAGCCTGGAGAGGGGAAAGCAGCCAAGGCCCCACCCAGCACTGGAGACACCTTAGTTCTCTTTCCCGTTTCTCACTTTCACTTCTGGCTTTGAGATCCTACTTGTCACTTGTCACTTCCATAAGAACATATTGCTGATTGAATGGACACATTGGAGCCTAGAGTTTTATACAGTGCCATCTAAAGGGTGGGTAACAAAATGGGGTTTTAGAAAAAGACTCTCGCGATGAGATATGAATTGAAAACAGCTAATAAGGAATGTCTGTCTGTCCTTATGCTAGTCCTAACGAGGAGCTATAATGGTTACAGGTAGTCATCAAAGTAACTTTTACCTTTTGTAGACAAAAAGCTTTCTCATCATTGTAACTGTCAGAGAAATGTCTGATTTAGTGGAGGGTGCTTGTTCATGAATAAAAGGCTCTCTTTGTTTTTAGGAATTCTGGAGCAACTCTGAAAGTTAGCCTAGTGTGATGGGGCATGTCTGTGATCCAAGCACAATTAAGACCAAAGAAGGAAGATTGCCCATGAGTTTGAGGCTAGCCTATGCTATCTAGCTAGTAGCAGCTCAGCCAGGGGCACACAAAAAGACTGTCTGGAAAACAACTACAGGGCTATCATGATGACTAAGTGGGTAAAGGCTGGAACCCACATGGTAGAAGGAAATGACTGACTCCAGCATGCCATCCTCTGGCCTCCACATGCACAGACGCACATACACACAAATAAATAAATAGATCTATATTAAAAAAAAAACAGACAGCAAACATTTGAAAGATATAGGAAGTACCCCTGTATCATGACAACCTCTAGTATAAATTAAAATTCAGCTTGATTCTGTCTCACAAACTTCATCCAAATATACCAATTAGTGGTAGAAAATGTCTACACATGCCAGCCACTGCTCCACCCTTAAATAAATTACCTGGCTGTTAACAGCCTCCTTTAATGGCTGGATATTGTACCTGTTTGATTTCTTTTCTCCAGAACATGTACTGCCTCTGTCTTGACAGTATGTCAGCTAATTGAGTTTTAGAAAACTCTGAAAGGTTTTTTAATGCAGTCTTTAAAGAAGATACCAAAGTTGCATGTTTCTCTCCTGCTACACAGGAGATTGCATTTTGTGACAACCTAATTGTCTCAGCATCCATTTCAAGGGGGAGATTTATCAAGCTATACATAGTGTGTACCTTTCCGATTGGAAGACATATTTGAGGATATGCATAGAAATCATTTTTACATAAAGGCTTCAGGCACTAGAGCACTGACGTACATACTGTATTTTCCTTGCTGTCACTCAAGTCCTTTGCCTCAAATAAATAGATCATCATTATCCCATTGCAGCCATCTATAGTGCCTCAAAGTATAGGACTGTGTTTGATATCATTGCCATCCAGCTGACCCATATAATTTATTGGTGATTTTTTTTTTTTAAAGAATGACATTCTTGGGCCACCACCATCCGCCAAAGCACTTTGATGTCTTTCAGCCAAATATTTCATTATCACATAATCTTTTGTATTGCTGTTAGAACCATATTAACAGAGCTAAAAGTTGACATTTTCTGAGACACTGGATTTTTGGTTGATCTTAGTAATTAAAAAAATGATAATTACTCCATAATATTAACAATATCACTTTGAGTTTTTTCCAGCAAAGGCAAAAGTTTACAGATGGCCACAGTTTACCTAGAATGATTTGTTCCACGGTGACATGGTAAATGGGCCGGCCATATAATACCCCATTTTTAAGTAATAATAAGGAATGTGTAGAATGTGATATAAAAGAGTTGACTTGATGTTGTCACTACCTTCCTTCTTAAAGTGCAGAACCGTGCTCCACTTCTCAGCTTCCATTCCCCCACCCCCTATATAGGGGCTTCTGTGAATATAGTCACCTCCTCCCAGAATACACTGGCCATACGACTTCCATAAAGAACTAAAATTAAAGCCAATCGTTCTTCCCACGGAAACTGTCTTTTTAGAGCAGGTTTGAATTAGAGGCAGCTTTAAGTCTCAGGGACTTCAAAGTAATAGTTGGTATCCAAGGGTTGGTGGCTGTCAGCTTGCAGCCTCTGTGCATGCACCTTCCATGGCTTGAAGAATCTTGCCTGTGTTTAGAATCAACTCCCTGCAGAGAGAAGAAATCCCGCTCTGCCCCAAAATGATCTTGTTTGATAGTCTGGTCTCCTAAAGGCCAGCCCCATGGCTTAACACCATTTTACACTTACATTACATAGTGTAATTTTTCCTGAATTTCCTTACCTGACTAGGCTGCCCTGCAAACATGGTGTTTGGTGTCCTGTTTTCTGCTCACTCTTACCCAGGGCCATCAATTCCACCTGGAAAAGCAGGCTTGTTTGACAGGAATTCCTGTCACCTTGCTCTTTTCCTTCCTGCTGGGTTCTGAATGCTGTGTTTGTCACCCTAATCACAGAGGGAAAACAGTAAACACTCCTTCCTAGTTTTTTCTGACCACCTTTCACTTGGCTGCTCCTCTGTATGAGCAGTCAGCCCCTGTGAGCTTCCCAGGACCGCCTCCTTCCTCCCAGCTAAGCAGGCTCTGTGTCCTACACAGGGGTCATTCTCAGGGTCATAGAGCTCAAGGTCAAGTTTCCTTTGAGTTTGCTCTGCAAGCAGCAGACATTCTGTTTGTCTGCACCTCTAATGTCTCCCTTTATTTTTCTAGTTGTCTCTCTTCTAATCCTCAGCCAGGGGCTGGTCTATTTCAGGGTGGATTTGGCTTTAAGCCATCTTAGACACCCCATCACACTTTCCCACTGTGTCCTGCCAAGAAAGGATCCTTCAGAAGAAATGTGCTAGCAGGTGGAAATCATCCATTTATTCTAATCGTACTCTATTTATGCTGCCCGAATTTTTTTTTTTAAGTACCATTTATCTTTGACCTTTGCTTCTTGATGTGACACCATTTCTTCAAGAAGTGAAGAAGCCACCCTATGCTGATACATTCCTGCGGAGCAGGAATTCTAAGCCTGCATTCTTACGTCTGCTGCTCCCAATACACATGATAATGGCTTAATAGGTGTGGGGATTTGTGGTCTAGAGAAAAGATGAGGGTGATGTCGTGGTGGTGCTGTCGTGGTGGTGATGATGGTGGTGGTGATGATGGTGGTGGTGGTGATGATGGTGGTGGTGATGATGGTGGTGGTGGTGATGGTGGTGGTGATGATGGTGGTGGTGATGATGGTGGTGGTGATGATGGTGGTGGTGATGATGGTGGTGGTGGTGATGATGGTGGTGGTGATGATGGTGGTGGTGATGATGGTGGTGGTGATGATGGTGGTGGTGGTGATGTCGTGGTGGTGGTGATGATGGTGGTGGTGGTGATGATGGTGGTGATGATGGTGGTGGTGATGATGGTGGTGGTGATGTCGTGGTGGTGATGATGGTGGTGATGATGGTGGTGGTGATGATGATGGTGGTAGTGGTGATGATAGTAGGAGCAGTTACCATCTGTTTAGCTTGATGAGAAGCTAGACACAGTGCTAACTGCTTTGTGTGTATAGCAGCTCTGTGGGATAGCTGTTAATTACTGTCCCCATTTTGTAGATGGGGAACTAGCTCAGGGGACTTGAGATGAATTTCCAGAAGAGCAGTGTGTCTTTCCCCCTTCCTGACTGACTGTTACATCTGCTGCCTGTAAACACACTTTTTGTTTGGAAAGCGGAGAGTAGGTGCCTGTTTTTACCCACATCTCAGTTTCTTAAAGGCTAGGAGAGTGTCCTAGACTTTCCTGTTCCCTGTTATGCCAACCACAGAATCGAACACATCCTTTTCTTCTGCTTCTAAACTGAGCTTCTGCCTTGTGCTCTGGATCTTTCCACACATTTAGGAGACGCTCTGGCTGCTGGGACGGATCTTGATGCTGCAAATAGAGCAGATACGGAGATGAGCCTAGTGTAGGTGCACCTGAAAGCCCTCACACTTAGACATGTTCTGAAACTGTCTTAGTGGTTGACGGGGTGATCATCAGTGAGACTGGTGTGCTCAGGCCTGTGCTGGGCTTTGGGTGAGTCCTCAAGGCAGGTTATTGAGAGCTGAATAAGACTCTCACCTGGAGGCCTTCTGGATTTTATTGAAGTCCCAAAGGCAGTTTGGTCTTCACTTCCATACTTGATAAAATGAACTGCCTGTACATTGGGACTGTCTCTATCTGCTAACTAGACAGGATCATCTGTTGAGCCTCCCTGTTCCTACTTCAATAAGTGAGCCTTCCTTAACTTTAGCTTGGATCAAGGCTATGTAGTCTAGGCTTCACTATACCTTTCCTCTTATATGTGAGAACACGTCCATGTTCACAGCAATCTGGTCTTTCTGGTTTCTCCTCAGTGCACCGCTTGGCAGTTACTGCCATGTCAATTCCGTACTTAATTGTGTCTTAACCTAGATCTGCCTTGGTTTGACGACTCATTTTGTGAACTAGGGAGAAAAGTATTTAGGACCGTATCAGATGTTACTTTTATAATGTGTTTCTAACTTCTTTTTGCTTTAATGCATCTCAGGGACTAAAGTTTAAATGGTGGAAGTTCCATCTGACCTTTTTCTCCCTTTTTCTTAAAGGTGATGGACAGAATCTGTTTACTAAAGATGTGACAGTGATCGAGGGAGAAGTTGCAACCATCAGCTGCCAAGTCAATAAGAGTGATGACTCCGTGATTCAACTACTGAACCCCAACAGGCAGACCATTTACTTCAGGGACTTTAGGCGTAAGTTTCCACTCACAGTATTAGATGGCAACTTTTATTTTTATTTTTATTTCTTACCTATGTGTTGTCTTGATAAAGAGATTTCCAAGGCCACCTCTTTCTAATTTAATGTTAGATGCTTAAAGTTTAGTCAATTCTTTAGAGAGAAGAAGAGACAGGCAATCATAATCTTTCTACTTAATAGAAACCTTGAATGGTGCCCTTTAAAAGTCTTACTTTGCACTAGGAATTGATTGTGGTAATTCAAGGTGAATTGCAATCGAGTCCCAAATACTTGGCTGACACAAACAACTCAAATAGGGTAAGGCAAGGAAAATAGAGCATTCTGATAGGGAATCTGTTTGGCTTAAAGATTGGTGTTTCCAAGGCAATCTATACCTGTAATGACAGGACCAGATCTTTCACCATAACTTCTGTCTTCCAGAGATAGCCATAAGCTGAAATCCCTTCAAATGCAGTTTAACAAAAGCCAGCCTTTGACGCTGAATTGTATATGCCACCAAAGGCTCAAAGTTGCTATGACTTGCCAGTCATCTCACTGAAGCAAGTAGCCATCGTGCTCGCTCGGGGCTGCTTGTCTTCTTGTCCCCTCCTGGTATTTTGGAACAGTCTGTGAAAAGGGTTAATAAACAAGGACCATGTGAAGGGACTAAAGAAGGGCCTTGAAATGTCTGAGGCTGAAGTGCTTGCACCAAGCCCGACCACCTGAGTTCCACTCCCAGATACCCACATGCTGGAAGGAGAGAAGAGCTCCGCAGAGTGGGCCTCCGCACAGACTGTGTGTGTGGCGCAAATGGCCTCTCCACTCAACTGTGAAAAAGATGTTCCCTGTTAACTAAGACTCTGAATTGTGATGACACTTTCCTGATTGATGTCTGATGAGTATTCAGATCAGGAAAGGTGGGCTTACCTAGGAAGGTATGTAACCAGCTATGGCCTCTAAAGGCCCTGGGTCAGGCTGCCCCGCCCCTCAATTCATATCCCCTAAATTCAGGTGCAGCCAAATAGTCTGCTGTGACATGTTAGAAATCAGTATTTTGCATTTTGCTTTGAAGTTACTTTTTTTGCTTTTTGTTTTTGTTTTTGCTGTTGTTGTTGTTGTTGTGGATTTTTGTTTTTTCTTTTCTTTTTGTTTTTGGCTTTTCATTTTCCTTCTGAACCTCTGCTGCCCAGCTGAGAGAGCCAGGCATGTTGTACTCTCAGCCTTCCCCTTACTTCCCATTTCATCTTGCCTGTCTCTAACAGGAAACCTGAAACAGTTTAGGATCAAGTGTTGAAAAGGCACACAGTGCTTGGAATTGTCCCAGTAGGGTGGTGGTGGTGGTAGTGATGGTTTGTGTGTAAGTTTCCTTAAGAAAGGTCAGAAGGGTTATTTGTCTGCATGCAGCTACTGCAGAAGCCTTAAAATAGTACCATTCAGATACAGAAAGACTTAAATTGTTTCCATTCTGCGGCTGTTTTTCTACTATCTGACTTCTTCCCTTGCCTAGTTAAGGAAAATAGATTGTCCATCATCTTTTGCACAATCACTGACTGTGTTTTGTTTCACAGCTTTGAAGGACAGCAGGTTTCAGCTGCTGAATTTTTCTAGCAGTGAACTCAAAGTGTCACTGACAAACGTCTCCATTTCGGATGAAGGCAGATACTTCTGCCAGCTCTACACCGACCCCCCACAGGAGAGTTACACCACCATCACAGTCCTGGGTAAGAAATGCTTATTAGTCCTGGGGGCCCAGTGGGATGGCTCAGGCTACCAAAGGGCTTCCAGCAGTTAGGAAGGGGTTAAGTGCGGGTCTGACTGTTGGAACTTGTTTTAGAAAGAACCTCCGCCCTTCTTGCTGAATTTCAAAAGTAGCATATTTTATCACCTGGTCTCAGGAGGAGCAGTCACCCATCTTTATAGAGTCCACCTGCTCTTCGGTTTTACCCCTTCAGTTTCAGAAGTACACAAAGATCAAGAGGGTTACAGCCCTCACCTGAGTCACTGGCCACAGGAAATGCCATTGCATCGAACTACCCTGTTTTTTCTCCTTCTGTGCAAAAGAGGGGAAGATGCCGCCCCTCCCCTCCCCCCGAATCTACACTCATGGCAGAGCTTAGCTATCTTGTGATGATTTCAAATGAAGGTTGGTGTCCTCATTCAAATGTGGTTGGCCTTTTTTCCTTTGGCTTTATTTAATCTGTCGCCCTATTTATTACTGACAGCCAAGATCATGCTACAGAACACAAAGTCATACCCGGAAACACATTCCTTGCCACCAGGGGCAGCCATCAACATAAGGCAGTTCAGAGTGAGCTAACCGGAAACAGCAGAACACTGTTGGCCGGCTGTGAGGTCACCTCCACTAACTGGAGCATCATCGTTTGTGGTTATCAGATTGTGCATTTTCACTGAAATCCCAGTGGCCAGGGTGATGCATGTTTTGATACAGTCAGCAGGTATTTCTGTGCTGAAGGCTCTGAGTTTGTCACAGTTTACACACATAGACTCTGGTACATAACAGTAGCCGATCCAGGGTTTTGCAACTGAATTTTCAAGGACACAACACTGTAAAGTGAGGCTAGATCTCTGATTTACACCTTTAGGAAGATGATGAATCAAAGTCTATTTGAGGTGTCAGGCTGCAGCTTTTTGGTGTAATGATATGAAGATTAAAGAGGAAAGATAAATATGAAGGACATTTTCACTGGGGTATGTGCACATATATGTATTTTTGAATGTGCATATTGGGCTGCTTCCTCATTACTTTATTTAAACACAGCTATAAAGGGGAAAATACTTTGAATTCACTAAGCCAAGTGTGTGCCCAAAGCCTGCATGAATTCGTAATATGACCAAGTGAGCTTTTAGAAAATTGGGCCTAATGTGTGGCCACATGGTTCCTAGTGTGGACCGTGTGCAAGAGTCTGTAGCTTTCATGTGTAAGTCACTTTCTGATTTAATCTGCACAAGAGCTGCATGGAAACTCTCTTAGAATGAGTACTTTGGTATTGCGTAGATGAGCCAGTTTCACCAGAAGGCATTTGAAGTTTTCCATCTCCGCTTGTCTGCATATGTATGAATACACATATCTGAGTACACCTTCTTGAATACAAGTGTGTGACATGACCGTCTATACTGGAGCTGCCATCATTCTTGCAGCTTCTCTGCAAGAGTGATGGCACGGAAGCAATGGACCTGTGACATTTTGGATTTTTAGAATGTTTTTCTTTTACTACATGGGGCCTTTAGGTTTTGTATTTTAATTTCATAGAAATTCTGCCAACGTTACAAAGCACACAATAAGAATTAAGAACCCAAGGACCTGGGGAGATACGTCAGCTGGTAAAAGGACCTGAGTTCAATCACTAGAAGCTAGACATGATAGCATGCTCTTAAAATTCACACAGTACCCAGGCAGGGGGATGGCTCCCTGGGGCTGGACAGCCACATTCATCTAATAGGAGAATCCCACATCAGTGAGAGACTTGTCTGAGGTCTAGTCTCCACATAGATACACACATGCGCAAAGAATGTGTTGTACACGAACACAGAAACACATACACAGAGCATTAAGACTCTGTGGAGTCACAGCAGACCTTACTACCCTGCCTGACAATTGCTGTGTCTCATAGTGCAGTCATTTTCAGGACATTTCTGCAACTCCACATTTAGTTATCAAGAGCACATCTTTTAGGCCGTTAGCAAGACACTGCCCCCTGTTGGTTATCAATGTCCTGGTCACTGTGCTGGGCCGTTCAACTGTACATGTGCCCTGCGCTTAGCGTCAACCACCAACATGTACATGTGCCCTGTGCTTGGCGTCAGCCACCAACATGTAGACTTCCTAAAGGCATCATGCCTGTAATCTGTTCAGAGGTCTCATTATTCTAGAAGTAATAGGTTCCTGCTCGTATTTTATCGAAGCATTAACTTAAGTGTACTTGAAGGTAATACTAGTCAATGTTCTTTTTGTGGATATTATGCATTCATTTAATATTCTTTCCATTGTAGTTACTCTAGGATTCCTTGACAGAGTAAAATTGTTGTCATCAGTGTGAGAGTCTTTCATATTCCAAAATCTGACAATTTCCACTGAGACACAGTCAAGCCTTCCTAAGGTTTAGGGTTTTTTGCTATTATAATGAATGGAGAATGATGTATTAGCATCTCCGTTGCTATCCATGGTGCTCTGAATAGGATTCCATATGTACTTACAGCTATCAAGCTCCTGAATAGGTGGAAGATGCTCATTTTAGTGCATATGGCTATTAGTGACTTAATTCACTCAGGAAAAACTTTAGCATAAGATATGGAAGCCACTGCTAATGTTTTCTACGCTGTTCTGTATGTAACTATGTTTAGATCTCATCCATGTAAAAACTGAAAACCCTCCTGTGCATTCAGGTGCCATGTGGGCCATTCGTTCAGCCCTTCCACTTGCAGCGAGTTCATGTCCTTATCCCCGCACAGAGTGTAGGACTCTTTATATTGTTTGTAAGAGGAGATGAACAAGAGCGAGAAGACACTGCTGAGATGAGCACAGTTACTGATAATAGTAGCTAATATTATTACAGTCCCATCCTCCTAAGATTAGTGCTCACTCTTAAGACTCCAGGAACGGGAGAACCTAATTATTTTAAAGGGTCTTTGAGTGAGATCTCACATACTGATCAGCTTTAAGACTCCTCTTTTGTGGTAATTAATGTGACGCATCTTGATATTGCTGATTCTCTTAATATTGTAGGCGTAATGTTTATAATTATCAGGTTTGAGGTTAGTTCACAGGAACCTTGACATTCTTGGCTGTTTTCTAGTGCTTCCTGTGTGTGAGCTTGATTCAGGTTTTCCTCTTCATGTTCCTCCCCAGGCAGGTCTGTGCTTGTTTTCATTGATGGCTGCAGGCAGTTCTTACTAGCTGTGTAAGTGTATTCACTGGCTAGCAACAATTTTAATTCATCTTTCCACAAATGTATTTTACACTTTACTAACCTCTTTTCTATTAGAATAGACATTTAAAATCAGGATGAAGTTAGAGGGGACAATAGGATAGACTTAATAAGACGAAAGAATATTTTCGTCTTCGACCTTCTGTTTTCATAAAGGCACATTTAAATCCCCTCATTTGTATTGTCCAGGGCTTTGTTGTTCTTTAAAAGTCCAAAACTTGTAGACCCCTGTGAGTGTTTCTAGTTCCAATTAAATAAGGGTTTCTACATAGGGGGGAAAGTCTGAGAGAAGTGTCTTTATAGCATCAAAAATGCAAATTATCAAACTTTTGCCTTGCAACCAGAGAACTCTTGCCCTGCTTGCCTCTCTCTTCCTCTGATCTCAGCAGAGAAGAGCCATACTGGCAACAGCCTTGAAAAAATTGTTTATGGGCTTGGAGAAAATCACTGCGCTGCTTCTCAAAATGATGACCTAAACAATACGCAAGTCCGTTGTTTTTCTACATGGGTTATATTTTCCAGCTTTTGGTGTTTCCTATACTTTCCCTTTGGCTTAAGGTAAAGAAGGTGCCAGCTGTCCAGGAAAGTAATCATGTGAACCAGAGGTAACCCATTACTCTGAAGGTCATAGGGACACAGGGTGTACCATTTACAACAGAGGTGAAAGGGACACAGCTAAGACCGATGTGGGAAAATCAGATACAGACCGTAACTGCCTCTCAAGCTCTCAGCCCCGAAATAAAGTCAACAGGTGCTATTCATAGATTTTCCCGTCCTGTGTACACCTGGGGTTTTTTTCATTTCCTTACTTTGAATTAGCACATTGTTGATGATGTGGGAGGAATAGACACCGTCTTTAGGCTTTCCACCAAGAGATGCTGTTGTAGATTGTTACAGTTTGAATCTGAATTGTTTATTATGGCGTTGTGTTTTCTGGGCTTTCTCACCAGCTGGCATGCTTTGCGGAATGGGTTAGATCCTGAGGGCTCTGACCTAATGAATTAATAAATTAATCCTTGGATTGATTTGTAACATGCTAGCATCTGTGAGAGAAGTGACAGGGCCTCACTGAAAAAAAAAAAAGTGCTATGGGACGTGTATCCGTGGAGCTACATCTTCTCGTCCCAGCCCCTTCTAGATCATAGCTGCCATGATGTGAACAGCCTCCTTCTCCACACGGCTTCATCATTGTGTTGCTTTTTGTGTCCAGCTGTGGGCCCAGAAACACATAGCCCAGTGACCAAGGACTGATGCTTCTGAACTGTGCACTGAAAGAAATAGTCCTGCCCTTAAGAAAAATAACACGGGCAGAAATGAACAGTTGGTGGCAGCTATGAGAGATGTGGAGTGAGGAGTCTTGGTGTGTCTTCAGACGCACCAGGAGAGAGAGAGAGGGAGAGAGAGGGAGAGAGAGAGATATGCCCAGAACACAGAGCACAACTGACAGACAGCCTGGCTACCATGTTCCTCGGAGACTTAGTTATCTGTGTGGAATCTCAGCAACTCCCAGATCTATTCCCACTAAGAAAGTGCCTCGATTCTGATATGCCCATCAAGGTGTTTCCCCAGAGTCATGAAGTGGGAGAAATACTCCATTCAGAGGAATTCCAGCACTGTCAGCTTTAGCCATTTGCCCTCTCTTTTACTCTCAGCGTTAAATTCTGACAATAGCATTCATAATTATACATGTCATCAAGAAGTTTGGAGTGTATCAACTTCAAGGACTATTTTCATCACTGGCTTTACTTCCACCCAGGTCCCAAGAGGCTGCCTTTTCTGTGCCTCAGTTTGTTTGTGAGGACTTGCCTTCGGCCTTTCACACCTTGGTCTTCTTTGTGCTTATCTCTCTTGTGCTGTCCCTTTCCAAGGCCTTAGTTTCTTCATGCTTAGACAACTGTTTCCGCATTTCTCCCTTCACTATTCCTACCATCCTGCACCCAGAACACAGTACTGTCTGCTCAGTCTGAGTATGTACTGTCTGTGTAGTCCCTGTGTACTATCTAGATATATGGAAGGGAAGTCTGTAACCCAACTGACTATCATTTGCACAAAGAAACTATATCACCTCCTCTTTGGATCTCTAAAAATTCCATCAGATGGACATGTCTACACTGGATATTAAGTTGTCCCCTCCTGCTTTTTTTTTTTTTTTTTCTAATGTAAGCCAGGGTAGTTCTTTGCCATGAGTTAAGTACTCATTCGGGCCATACTCCTTTAGCAAGCCATCTGATTGAGCATGTGTTGTTTCCCTCATACATAGGGAACAGAAAGCAGAGCCTCTGCTGCAGCAGTTACCCCTCCCTGCCACCACAGTGTGCCATCTTGCTGAGAAACACATGCAACAAATCATTTTGTTTCTCCTCTTTCATCATTCTCTATAAGAATTTTCAATCACTCTAATTCAGTATAAAGTCTTCCTGTGGACAGAATTTTCACATTGGATTGGAACAGTTGGAAATCCCAAATAACATGGTTTAATCCCATAATTTATTGAAGCAGTATCAGGGATGTATTATTCAACTTGATGGTCAGGACTGCATGTTTATACATATTTAATTTCTTGTTTCTCTTCTGGGTTCAGAAACTTATTAATCATAAGTCTCACCCTGTCTTTGCTTATTCATAGTGGCCAGGGCTCATATCCTTAGACTCACACTACTGAATTCTGAATTCTTACTGATTTTTATTTCAGCAGGCGCAGTCATGAGGTAGGACTGAACTGAGGTTTCACCTTCAACTCAGTGTCATATATTCACATATATATATATATAAAAGATAACTCCCATTGACATCATTAGTACTGTCATGCACACTCTTGATTGTTACTCAGTATGTCAGCCCTCAAGTCTTTTGTTTTGACTATTTTATTACAGAGATGTTTAATATGCCTATAGAAAAGTGTTTCAATTCTGATATCTGAGTGTCTTTCAAGCACTTAAAGGATCTCTTTCACCTTTGGTTTCTGAGATCTGAGCATTGGCATTCAGAGTATGGTAAATGTCTGCTCATCCCTGGAATTTCGTATATCACCCAAGCCCCAGTGGAGGATGACAGAAGTGTGTCCTGACTTCTGTCAGTCTCCCGCTCAGTGGATCTGGTTTGAGGCATACTTTTTCTGAAGGTGTTTGTGGTGAGTCGTTCTTCTAAGGGACCACGAGCTTTTCATCTTTGTTGATAGACTTTGAAGTCTGTCCTATGAAGATTGAAATCCAAGGGTTGAGTTCAAGGAGAATTATTGCTTTCAGGGGCTTCCAGGTAAGGACATTAGTTTCAATAGTGTGTACCCCCTTGATTTTATACCTATTTCCTTATCCATTTTAGTGACCAGTGTCTAGATTATTAACCCTCATTAGTAGTCCCTGGTTCACTAAATAGGAGACATTTAGGAGAGGTGTTTGGAGTTAGCTGATTATGTGTGTCTACTTTACATGGCGTTGTTTAGCCAGCTCTTCCCCTCCTGGCAGTTTGTTTTGCCATCCAGATGTGATGCCATCAGCAGGGTCCCTTGTCTGCCTTTGTTGATAACAGTAATGCTGATTCCCGGTGAGCAGGAAAGTCTGCCCACAAAAGGGTCCCCTGTTTATAAAGCACCTGTGTTTGCTTTGTAGTTCCTCCACGTAACTTGATGATCGATATCCAGAAAGACACTGCAGTTGAAGGGGAGGAGATTGAAGTCAACTGCACTGCCATGGCCAGCAAGCCAGCCACGACCATCAGATGGTTCAAAGGGAACAAGGAACTCAAAGGTATGAGCGGACTGCATAGTCTTGAAGCAGTTAGTTGGCACTGGACATTAGCAAGTAGGCCTTTGTGAAAAATACAAACGAATGCCCCTGAAACGAAAGTATTCAGTCAGATGCAGTTTCTAATCAGTTAGTAAAAACATCTGAGGCCAGAACAGGACGACTTTCGTTTTTTTCATTCATACCCTCCCTCTGTGGTTTGAGAGTTGGTGAACCAAACCTGTAACCTTGATCTCCTTAGACCAGGAAGAGCTTTGCTAGGGATATGTAGTAGTCTGAGGCTGTCTCTGTCTGTTCCTCTATTTCCACTGCTTTTGTCCTCTGTTTTGTGGTTCAGAACCATGCATTTTCATAGTGTGCATTTTTAAAAATTCCAAATCATTCTAACATGCGTCACCCCGTTAGCTGTTGGTATGTGCTTTCCTGCAAGAGTGGTTGCATTGCAGACATATGTTAATTATGAATTTATGGGGATGACTTTGCTGGTGAACCTGTAGTTCTGCTGCCCAAGCCCTCTCCTATTCTTCTGCAAACTCTGACTTTGGGGTGACACTACAGGCAGCTCTTATAGCCCTGTTCCTGTTTGACTGTTTTCTATTGCTTATCCTGTCTCTCACAGCTGTCAGTGTTTGACGCCCTTTCTTTCTAGGTTTCCCTGAAAATAGTGCCTGAACAAAGTACTCTGGAGCTCACCTCTATTTAACTGAAATTCTTAGCCATGTGCCTCAGTGTCCTCTGAAATGGGAGCAATAATAATATTCTATTATTATGAAAAGGATATGAATGAATATTTACTAAGCATTGAATAAGCACTGGAACTGTATGTACGCTCATTAAATAAACAAACAGTGTGAGGAAGAAGGCAGCCCTTTCACAAAGGTGATAGGGGATTCTAGGTCCAGGAAAGGGGAGCTCTGTAGAGAGCAGCAAGTCTCCAAAAGCTTGTTGTATCTTAAACTCCTTCTTCCTCAGTATGGTCTTAGAAGGAAGGAGTTTCTCATTTCTCCTCTGCTTCTCTGTCTAAAGGCACTGAGCCATTAAATGTGGACCAATAAGTACAAAACATTCAAAGAAAGTTACTGGCATGCCATGCTTCTGGGCGTGCGTGCTTCTCAAGTTGAGGAAGGGACTGCCTAGGCCTATTCATTCCCTCCGGAAGCCCCCTCCCTCCCCCTCTGTGTCTTCTTGGATGTGCCTCCCATCTGGCCCAAAGCCCTATATCTCACTTTGCTCTAGCCCACTGCCACTGCATTGCTTGTGATCTTCCAGAAGTCTCAGAGTTTAAACATTTCAATTACAATTTCAATTATGTAAATCCATTTAGTTGCTCTCCCTCTTAATTGTTGATGATGGGGGTAGGCAAAGGGGGTTGTTTGTATCCCTACTGCTGATGGAATTACTTACAGGATTTAGACTGTGCCCTGGAATTTTTCAGTGGCATGACAGCCTGGTAGATATTTGACAGGATGTTCCAAGACAGAAGAAACATACATAATATATTTGAATAAAAATCATGTGTGTATGGTTTAGTTTTGGAATATATCTGTTTGTTCGTTTTTGTTTTTGTCTTTTTTTTTTTTTTTTTTTTTTTTTTTTTTTTTTTTTTTTTTTTTTTTTTTGAGACAGGGTTTCACTGTGTAGCCTTGACTGTCCTGGACTCACTTTTGTAGACCAGGCTGGCCTCGAACTCACAGCAATCCGCCAAGTGCTGGGATTAAAGGCGTGCGCCACCACCACCCGGCTTTGGAATATGTCAGAAGTGCTGTTATACTAGCCTGAAAAGAAAGAAATAGCCATTCTATGGTGTCTTCAGCCACTGACGGCCGTGACCCATGTCACTGCCATCGTGTTACCCACTGCTGACGGGTGGGAGAAGGGAAAGGATCGTGATACATTTTTGTCTCCCATAGGCAAATCGGAGGTGGAGGAGTGGTCGGACATGTACACTGTGACGAGCCAGCTCCTGTTAAAGGTGCACAAGGACGACGATGGGCTCCCAGTGATCTGCCAGGTGGAGCACCCTGCCGTCACGGGAAACCTGCAGACCCAGCGCTATCTGGAAGTGCAGTGTGAGTAGCCAAGCATCTATCTTGTTTTGAGGCACGTGCTTGCCTTGAGGCTCCCCAGCACTCATTCGTTGGAAGCGTGTATACATTTTATACGGTGTAGATGGATTTCCCTTTATCATCTTGGTAGAAAAAAAAAAATAATCGAAAAATCATTTTACTGAAATGCTACTGACCGCGTGCCAGTGAGAATGTGAAGAGAGAGTGTGTCTAACTCAGACATGAAGCTCAAATAGTGCCAGTCTGCTTCGGCATGACTTAAAATCAACTTCATTCAGGGTTGACTGTCACCATTCCCCAGCCAGCTAAGCCTGAGGTGCTTCCCCTTCCCTCTAATTCATCATAAACACTGGATATTTATATTTTTATTGCCATTTCATACCAACGTCCTGTTCTAAACTGCATCTTCTGTTTAGCTTTAGTTAGAACAAGAGTTAAAAGCTGAACTTCATCCATAATGCTCCGTTGTGGTGAGTGAGACTGTGCCTAACCATCCCCTGTACGTTAAAGAGGAGATTCTCTGTGGCTTCTTTTCTGGGCCCCTTCTGCTGCAGGGGGGAGGGGAAACCTTCTTTCTGTCTGGAGCCATACTCTAACCAAGGTTGTGACCAAGTTGACATCTTCTCTCAATTTTCATCAAAAGATTTCTTCTATAGTTTGGCCTCTGGAAGTTTCTGGATACGGCGGAAAGTGTGTAGTGCATGGTGTTGCAAGGACTTAGGTGGAGAGCAGTAACTAGGGATCTGATGGAGGAAATGCATGACCAGCTCTGGGAATTCTTGGGTTCTGCTTTAGGGCACCTTCACAATTGAAGGCGCCGCAGACCTTTCCTAAGAACCACGGAAATCTACTCAGGATTCTAGGTGCCAAAGGACCAAAATTCAGCTCTTATTTGGACCACCTTTCCTCCAAACGCCTTAGAAAGTGTCCTCCATGGTTTTTACGGGACAAGTGCTCTGAGACTTCCCCAAGGGATTGGGGCTCTCAACCTTCTTGACACTGTGACCCTTTAATACAGTTCCTCATGTTCTGGGGACCCACCCCCTAGCCATAAAACTTATTTTTGTTGTTACTTCATGACTGCAATTTTGCTACTGTTACAAATCATAATATAAGTATCTGTGTTTTCTGATGGTCTTAGGTGATACCTGGATTAGGGCTTCATAGCCCATGCCCATCACTCAGGAGGCCTCTTTGTGTGTCATATAGGGACACACTTACCCCCAAGTTTAGGGCCCACCCAGATAATCCAGAGTGGCCTCATCTTGAAATCCTTAGGATTACAAGTGCAGAGATTCTTTTTTCAAATTCGGCCATATTCATGGGTTCTTTGGGTTTGAATTTGCCTTTGGAAGCCATTTTTCAGCTGATAACCTCCTTATTTTGTGTTTAAATCATCCAAGTAGAACAAGATTGTAGGGGAAATTATAAACTTGCTTATAAGAGACCATCTTGTCCCAACCTCTTCTTGCCCTGTGAGCATGGCTCGATTTACATTAGAGAATGCAGGTTTTTCTTGTTAATTCATTTCCTCTACTTCATTATATGGCTTCATTATGAGCATCATGCTTATAATTTTCATATCACTAAAACTATTGTGGTGTAATGTCCCTATAATGGGAAAACAGAAATGATCAGATATTATCTAAATTGGCAGATACTAGATTTCTTGTGACTTTGTTAATATGTAATTCATTTAAGCAAACTTAATATCCATTAGCGTTCCTTGTAGGGCCCATTAGCTTTAATAATACATCAGCTCCTTCGTGAGTCCTGAGTGGATATCCTCCACCCAGTTTCCACCCCTAAACCCTTTAAGTAGTTTCCTGGAGTATCTTTTAAATAGCGTATAGCCCCTCCTACCTACAAAATTACATCCACTGCCAAACGCAGAGCATTTCAAGCAGTGTACCTCCTACCCCTGGAAAATGTGATAATGATTCCTAGCCTTGTTTTCATCTTCTGGAGATTCAAGAGGGATTTGTCCTTCCAAGAAAATGAATCCAGCTCTGTATCCGAATCCATTTGGCTCCAATCTAACAAAGTACTGTGGGCTCCTCCCTTCAGGAGAGTCACTGTAACACCTTCAAACAATGAGTCTGCAGCTAATGTTCATTTCAAACCTTTACCATAGCAGCCGTTTGTAGTGGGCTCTGTTCTTTCCTCAACTAAAGTTATAAACAATATATTCTTGATGCTTTTTTAAAAAAAATATGTGTAGGTAAAAAAATCATCTTGTATAAGGGAGGGTTGTGAATTACAGACCTTTATATAATTCACAAAGAGAATTAAGGATCTGGTTTGCAATATTTTTTTATTAATTAATTTATTCAGATTACAAGTCAGTTGTTCTCCCATCACTTGTATCCTCCCGTTCCTCCCTCCCTCCCACTCCCACTCTATTCCCCTCCCTAGTTCCATTACTGAGGGGGTCCTCCTTCCCCACTATATGGTCATAGGCTATCAAGTGTCATCTTGGTAGCCCTCCTATTCTTTCTTTGAGTGCCTCCAGGGGTCCCCACTAAGGGCAGGTCATCAAATATGGGACACCAGAGTTTATCTCAGAGTTAGTCCCTGTTCTCCCTATAACTGCGATGAATGTCCTGTCCGTTGGCTACATCAGAGTAGGTGTTTACTACTTGTATTGTCCTTGGTTAGTGCAATAGTTTGAGCAGACACCCCTGGGCCCTGATCCACCTGTTACATTGTTCTTCTTGTAGGTTTCTAGGGCCCTCTGGATCCTTCTATCCATCTATTTCCCCCCATATCCTATATTTCTCTTACCTA
This sequence comes from Acomys russatus, assembly GCF_903995435.1. Lineage (NCBI taxonomy): Eukaryota > Metazoa > Chordata > Mammalia > Rodentia > Muridae > Acomys > Acomys russatus. The sequence continues at coordinate 39,402,939 of NC_067150.1, forward strand.
GAATTCCAGTAGGGTGTCCTCACATCTTTCTCAATCTCCTGGTAAGTGAAGACCTTTCATGGGACATCCTTTTTGGGCTAGTTATAAATTATAAGTGAGCATATACAATGTGAGTCTTTGTGCTTCTGGGTTAACTCACTCATTATGATCATTTCTAGTTCCATCCATTTGCCCACAAATTTCGAGATTTCCTTGTTTTTAATAGCTGAGTAGTATTCCATCATGTAAATGTACCACAGTTTCTTTATCCATTCTTCAACTGACGAGGTCCCTGGTTTGCAATCTTAATTAAGATTCTTAGAACTTAAGAAAGTCACCTGGCTCTTCAGTCTATGTATAGTGTTCCATTCCCAGAGCTGTGCTGACCCTTGTGTGAAGTCAGCCAGGAAGTCTTCAGCATCTTCTAACACAGTTGGGATTCTCTGCATCAACCCAACCAACTTGTGTCTCTGGGACACCAATACCTATTTGCTATTAAAAGACTCTTGTCCCCAAGCCTGCCACTCAAGAGCATTAGGCCCTGAGTCTTCGCTGATAACCAGTGGTGGTAGCTGAGCTCCCTCCCCTCACAGCAGCTCTTTCTCTACAGACAGGCATCACTGTGCCTTGATGATCCTAAGGGAAAGGATAGTGATCTTAGAACAGTCTGTGTAAACGCTGGATGATTGTGGACACCCATGAGAAATAACAGTACACTTCTTCCCCCTCCCCCTTTTTAAATTGACTCAAATCCCTGAAGTTATCACCTTTATGGAGTTACTAACCCCTAAAAACTTCTTTGGTGTCCTAGACCTGGGAAAGTGAGTTAAATCCATCACCACATTTTGGTGTCAATATAAGGAGTTCATTTACCCATTAGAGTTTTGCTAATTTCTTCACTGATAAGACCTATTTTCCTTATGCCCTTTCATTACTTTAACCTAACTATGATCTGTGTGTTGAAAGCTTTAAAATTATGGATTTTATTCATTATGTGTTTTCATCTGATTTTTAATATATATATATATATATATATATATATATACACACACACACACACACACACACACACACACACACACACACACACACACACCATTGTTCTTTCTACTGCCTTCTCCTTTGTAAGCTAAGAAGGATTCTTCAGGCTATCATCAGGGATCAGCAGCTAGCCACCAGGATATACTGAGCCCTCCCCAGCTTTCACATTCTACCTTGAGTTGATAGGACCTGAAAGGCAGATAGATCTGAGCATTGTTAGTATCTTCAGTTGCTTTCATCTTGGCCAGTTTGGAACAATAAAGGTTTATGGGCCCATCTCCCTGCCCTGCCCCATCTGTGATAAATGAATGCCAACCAGGACATAAGCAGGGCTAAATGACTGGTGGTGGAGTACCGGACAAGTTAGGTCGTGTTTCACAAAGGAGAAATGAAATCTCCTTCACTCTGTGCCATCGAGTATCCTACTTGAAGGGTGACAGAGGGAGGAGCAATAAAAAGAAAGGAAGGGGCGTACTTCTCCCCCTTAAGATGGAGTGCCCCTATGTTGCATAGTAGACAAGGTTTGAGCTACAGCTGGTCATTACTTTTGTCTTGTGGATACAAGTCCTAATTAGTGAACCAGCATTTTGTAGTGTTTGTTTGTTAGCACCTCTATTTGTGGTACCAGGAGAAATTGTTGTGCCCAATTATGTGAAAAATCAGCCAGATGTGTATGCTGTCATACTTTTAATAACCCTTAAATTTTGGTGAGTACAGATATTAATTGTGTAGTATGCATTGAAGTGATTAACATCAATGTAATTTATCATCTGGAGATTTCTGAACATAAATAAATGAGTTGTTTTGTTCAGCAAGGTGTTGACCCCTCCAGAATCAGTGAATTCAAGCTCCCCCTCCTCTTTTTTATTATAAATATGAAAGGCACCACACTCAGCCAAGTGTTCAGTTATTTGATTTTCTGGGGCATTAGCCGCTCTTGTTTGTGACATTTCCCTGTTGGGTGCTCGTTTGCAAGCTCATTAATAAGGTTTTCTCATAGGAACATTGCTGGGAATGAAGAACATACAGTAGGGCTCTTAGTTTTCTAGCTTTCATTCTGAGACCCAGCAAGGGTACAGCAGCATGCAGCTAAATGTTTAAAACATAAAATAATTATGTTACCAAGGTAGAAGTCAGAACTCTGCTTTCTTAGATGTTACACAGAAAACAGTTGTGCCTTTCAAATATGCTGAGCTGTATGACCCTAATGTCTTTCTGTGTTTCTTTTTTTTTTCCCCCATCTTGCAAATGCCTTATAAGTGTGGTACCCAGATTTGCCCTGTGGTTGATTAGAGCAGAGTGTGATACAGTTGTAAGCACGCTTAGTGCGGCTTCAGAGCTGAAGGAAGGCACTCCTGTCAAATAACAGCCTGTTTAAATGAGACCAGTTCACTGTCTGCCTGCTAAAAGAAAGCTGTCTAAATAGTCAAGGTGGCAGCACATAGTGGCATAAGCTGGGAATTCGAAGGGAAGCTGTGACCATCATAGCGTGCCCTGCAGAAGGAAGGAAAGCCTTGCCACGGACCAGGGGAGCATGAGCTGGAACTACTGCTGCGTGCCTTTCATCTCTCCCGTCACACTCTCATTCTTATTTTGCAAGACATCCTCATCTTGTTCATTTTTATAAAGAGAGAGAGAAACAAATTAAGAGCTGAGTGTGGAAGGAGAACACACAGCAACGCCTCCAGAAACTGGTGTCCGAGCACCTCCCCTGCCCAGATTATCACCTGACAGTTAATCGTGTACGCGGGCACAGGCCCCAAAATGAGTTTTATTGACTGGATGTGGCCAGATATTTTATAAATCTATATTCTCATCCATCCAAGATCTAGAGGGTGGTAGGTGGTTCACAAATACACACACACACACACTCACACACACACACACCATTCCCCCTTCCCTCAACGGGAGAAGAATTGGGCATTGAGATGATCAAAATCTGGTCTTTATCTGTGACAAAACGAATGTTTCTGTGATATCGATAGAGCCCTGAGGTGATGGAGGATGAAAAGCCTGGAAAGTGGGAAATCTCTCCTGTTTGGACTGGGGGATAAAACTTCCCATAGCAGCTGTTGGGCTCCTCCCCACGCTCCCAGGGTAATTCTGCTCCCAGGTTGTAGTCTTGGAGTGAGAAGAGCTATGCTTTCAGAGTGGGCCTGTTGCTCTCCCGTCTCTAGGCACTGTGTCCAACAGAACCCAATGCATGTATCAATGAGTGGGGTTCCAGAAATGTTATTTCAGTGATTATTAGACCTTGTGAGAAATAATCGAGGCAAAGAGCCCCCTGCTTGAAGCATAGTTTGTCACCTAGCTATCTGGGTAAATCCAGAGCAGGTGCAGCTCCCAGTTCCTGAAGTTCCCTGTGTACTATGGGTGATACAGCCCACAGGACCAAGGCAGGCAGGCCAGGGCAAGGTGAGAATGCTTCTTGGTGAGAGAGGCCTTTGCCTTCTGGAGCTCTGCCCCACAGGTAAGCCAGTGCTGCTGTCGCTGAGTTGTGCTGATAAAAGATGCCTCTGCTTTGCTGTGGAGATCCAGTACTTACACAGCGAAGCTAGACTTCTAATGTACACTCTGCTTAATGAATTTTAGCTCAGGGTCAGACTCTGATTCTGTGGAAGGTTAAATGATTGTAACACTGGCCTCTAAAATTTAAAAAGTATAGTCAAACAAAATCCTTTATGCTGTCCCCAGAGATACCAGGAAAGCCAGGGGAGAGTGCCATGAAATGCAGGTTCATCAGTCAGAGTTCCTGGGCTGATCCTCAAATCCGGGGAGTTGGCTTGACCTTCAAAACAAACAGACGACCGACCCACAGACGTATCATATTTTGAGGCCTACAATAGACCCGAGTGTTCATTACCATTATTTTAGTCTGTGGTAGAGCTAGGACAGAAGCGATGACCTAATGCTTCCTGACTTTCTGCTTTCCATCCTGCTTTACTCACTTCTAATACAAATACACTGTCAGATGGCTCCTATGCACCGAGCCCTGGCACTTTCATAATTGCCTTGGGTTTAAAAACAAGACAAGATGGCTGGAGAGGTGGCGTGGTGGTTAAAAGCAGTGACTGCTCTTCCAGAAGATCTGAGTTTGCTTCCCTGTACCCACAGTTCACAACTATCTGTAACTCCAGCTCCAGGAGGTCCATCACCTTTTTGCTGGCACTAGGCGCACATGCGTGGTACATAACATTCATACAGGCAGACACGTATATACAGTGTATTAAAAGCCAAGCAAAGCAAAACCCCTCTTTTTTCACAGAGCAGCACTCCTCAGTAGCACTTGCTTCTGATTCTGAAGGTGTCTTCAAAGCTATGGGGAAGCATCCTGTGAGTATGGGCCCTGTTAGTGGAACTATGTTTCTCAAGGGCATGGGATAAAACTCAATCCTGTTCAATGAGTGCCAATTTTAACATCCATAAAATGCCTAATGCATTCTACAAGAGGAAGTGGCATTGTCTGGTGTCCCTAGCAGGATTGTTCTGTCCCCCTCTTAATCTCCTATGATCACCCATCCCTCCTCAAAATGTGTAATTGATTGTTTTTAATCTGTTCCTTTTTTTTTTTTTTTTTCCTTTCCCTTTTTGTTTGTTTTGAGGAGGATGTCGCACTCAATAACCCAGGCTTTTCTAGAACTAACTCTGTAACCCAGGCTGACTCCTACTCACGGAAATCCTCCTGCCTCAGCCTCCCATCTGCTGGGATTATAGGTATGGAGTATAATTTTAAGTGCTACAATTCATAGCAAAAATGTAGGAGGTCCTTTTACCTTGAGAGCAAACAACCAGCTGGGAAAATTAGTCACTAATGTCTTAGGACAATAGAAAAGCAAGCACTTTACAGGCTGTCCTTTTTTCCCTCGTGGAGCTCTGTAGACCTGTCTCCTTGTGTGCCCTACACTGCCCTCTTCTCATTACAAAACTGTCTTCCCCCAGCAGGTTAGACATCTGTGTTGTAGGGGCTGATTTTTGCTTTGAGCTCAAACAGCTTCTAATACGAACCAAATCTCGGGTTAATCTTTGCATTGTTGTTCTACTCCAAAGCGCAGTAATCCTTCATGATTGACAAACTCTTCACTCACCACTTCCTCCAAGCTCGAGTGCACGGGGACTGACCCTCTCCCAGCCACTTTGGTAGCAGCATTTTGGTGCTGCTCCAAGGGAGGCTGGGGGTGGGGGCCGGGGAAGGCTTGAATGGTGAGCCCTTGATCCCCAGGCAGCAAATCCCACACCCAGTGTGTTTTGGAACATGAAAATGAATATTAAGCAAGGAACTTAGAGAGATTTGCACTCAAGCCTCATAGTTATAGGGAGAGATTTTCACGCAGAGCCCTTGGGCTTGGTTGTAGTAGCCATGTCAAAGAACATTTGATGTCGGCATGCCCTGATTGAGAACTTTTCAGAAAAAGAAAGTTGTAGATGCCCCCGACATAATAGATCTCCTGCTGGGGTATCAGGACCCTCCCTCTGGCCTCGGTTCTTCTGCTTTCTGCCACATGGGTAAGATAGCATCCTAGTCAGAAGTCGAGGTGGGGCAGTGAAGTTGCAGCCCTGGCGTGCTAAGGTCGGGCTTCAGAGAGGAGCCTGCGTGTCTTCATTTGCATAGGAAATTGACATACAGGTTAGAGAATCTTGAGTTTCATCTTCTAAGACGATCACAGAGCGTAGTGCAAGGTCAGGCTGGCATGAAATCAATCGTCATCTGCCAGCAAGCCATTCAGACCTCTTTAAGAGTTTCCTTTTATATTCCCCCTTTATAGACAGAGGAAAGTACATTTAAGGAATGTCTCAGCAAATCAGAAAGTCTTCCTAAAATTATTATTTTTTAATTGGTTGCTACTATAGTATGCCCTATGGCCTCCTGGTATTTAACCCTCTGTGCAACTTTGACTAATGAACAAATTTTGTCTGTTGCAGCGGTCTTGCTAAGTGTATTTTAGAGGGTTTAAAAAAAATTACAGTGTATTATGAAAACCTCAGATCTTTCCACCTAATTGATTGGCTGTTGCTGATGCCATCTCTATGAGTGTAATGCTCCTTAAGTGCACAGGCCTAACTGTTTTTCTTATTTTTATATAGCAGTTCCATTTTATAATGACATTAAGCCATTCTGAGCGATATGTTGCCGGACAGTTATTGCACTTGGGTAGAAAGTGTCATCTGGCTTTTAGCCTTGTGCCTGATGACACCAACCAAGGCGTAAAATGATCCCCCAGAAAATATACTAGGCGCTACCTCGTTACTTAAAGATAAATCTTGGAGTCTGGTTCTGTTTCAGAAAAGATTTGGTGAGTTATAACATTTGATTTATGAATATAATTAAAATATAAATGATGAGCTCTGGCTCTTCAATTAGCCATCTGGATAGTTTGATACCTCAGCATATTCCTATAGTAGCCAGAGTCTTTTCTGGGGCCCTTTAGAGCCCCTGGCTTCTTGCGCCATCACTGAGGTCCCATGTTTCTGTCCCACACGTTGAAGGTTCTTAAGGGCCTCAGTTACGGCAAAGGGGAAGAAATTTGCCTTTAAGTTTCCTGTTGCCTGGGGGACATATCTTAGAGCTCAGGCCTTCTGTTTTGTTTATAGGGTATGAAGATAGTTCAGCTGTCCATGGCCACATAATACACCCATAAATACTGCATGTGTCAATGGAAAGGGACCCTTTGCTATGTAATACAAGCAATGTTGATGTGTGCTTTTTTCTGCTAGCCATTAAGGTAACTGTGGCAGCTGTGTCTGTACATAATATGGTAGAAGCTTCTCCAGGGACCTGAACCATAAGTTGAGAAAATCAGTTCTCAAAACTGGGAAGTGTAGTTTCTGTGGCTTAAAATACAGATTTTAGGTATGGTGAGTCCTTCACTTATTATTCCAGATTTATGTGTATGATTGACAGCTGGTAAACAGCTCATTGGGAACATGTTTTAAAAAATGTTTAGCTAAAACAGACTCAGTGGAACTATAGCAGCAGGGTGGGTTAGACTTGGCCACACTCTCTTATTATTAACGGAGGTTGAACAGGGGAGGGCCTGAACGTGCTGTCCTAAAACTACACTCTTCCTGTTTGCTTATAAATTACTCAGAGGAGAGAAACAATAGAAAATTGCACACAGACCACCAAGCATAGACCAGCAACTACAGACCAGAAAGAAAGAACAGCAAGCACACACGCCAGTAGGCAGAAACCAGCGAGTGCAGACCGGGAGACATGCTTTGGCAAGCACCAGTAGCAAGTGCAGACCATCAGCCGTTCTGTTCTCCTTAATGAATAGGCTGAAGTCTACAGTGCATGAAAACTAACCTGTAACAGACGTTAAGATGTTGCCTAGATTTGGGTCTCTGTGTCGCTGTCAGAAGTCCCCTAAGCAAGAGTTCTTGGATGCTGTTTGGTTTCTCAGTGTGAATTATTAGACAGGTCTTTTGTTATCTGTGTGTCATGACCTCACATCTGTTTCTGTTTGTCCTTTAAAAGAAAAAAAGCAACAGATTTCATCAAATATCTATATGTCAGGCAGAAGAGCTTGTTTCACTAAAAATAGTGACATATATAACAGATATGCAGTACACTTCGAGGTTCCATTTAGTCTAAGAAGGATCTAAAAGTGGGTACCCAGGAGCCCTTGCTTCAACCAGGAGCCAGTGCTAGTCCAAGGTCACCCTATTTATCCTATGCAAATATTTCTGCCTTTCTCTAATAACATTTATCAGGATCCTCCTCATTTTACTTTGCTACTAAAGTCCAAGAAAGGGACTGTGTTATTTGCAGTGGCCATCTGGAGCTCTTGTCACCTTTATGTCCTCTGACAAGTGACGTCATTCCTCAGAAAGTGCTACCAACTCCCAGTGGGCAGTGCACCCTGGTGGGTGTTCAATGGGGCTCCCTTAAAAGGACCTTAATATCCTGGGTTCTTAGTGACATAGCAAAAAGTATGTGATGGGATCAAGACTAAAACTTCATCTGGCAACAGCTGTCCCAGGTGATGACTTCCCTGTGCGGCGGCCATAGCTGCTTGCGGGGTGAAATTGGCAGAGCCTAGCCATATTTCTGTCTTCTCTCCTATTCCATAGGAAGAATGCTAATGAGCTCACCACTACTTGTAAAAGGCCAAGGGGCTGTTGTTTGGGTGATGTGCTTGTGTGGGAAGGTAAAACTATGGTAATTGTTTTGACCTTTCAGCCAACTGATGTCTTGCCCTCTCACACTTATTACTCTTGGGTCCATTTCCAAAAATATACATTTACAGAGCCACAGAATTAAATGAGAAGTGTTGGAAAATATCTGATTCCACTCGGGTTCTATTTATAAATGTCTTTGTGTTGATTCTAACTACTCCTGCTTCCCTCCCTATTCCCTGAACCCCCCATCATTCATCTCTGATACCCACACACCATCTCACTAGCAATCACAGTTTTAAGCCAAATAAAAATAACTCATGTCACTTTCCTGAATGCACGATTGTACTAGAAAGCTATACTCAGCTTTAATTATGGAGTGCCATTGAGAAATGTACTTCAGAATCAGAACTCTACCCTACTCTCTTCCACAGGGCTATCTTGTGTTGCATTGTCTCTGAGACCTTCAGCTGGCGACATCATTCTATGGGTCCCAAAGTTGTCATCTTTAAAACTCTTGCTTGGGCTGGAGAGATGGCTCAGAGGTTAAGAGCACTGACTGCTCTTCCAGAGGTCCTGAGTTCAATTCCCAGCAACCACACGGTGGCTCATAACCATCTACAATGTGATCTGATGCCCTCTTCTGCAGATAAATAAATTAAAAAAAAAAAAAAAAAAAAAACTCTTGCTTATTCCACTGTGGGTAATGGTTCCTCAGATCGTAGGCTCTGTGTGAACCTCAATTTCCTTTCCTCTATGTTTATGGCAGGATGGTTTCATTTGGGGCCACCCATCTCCTCTGGACATTTTCTTCATAAAGCTCTTTGGGTGGAATTCTTCTATGCAAGAGCATAGAAGAGATAACTTATTAATATGCGGCATCAAAACACATTGTCACATGGTAATCTGTGATATATGATAAAATGTATCAATTTTGAGCGCCACAGATATCTGCAGCTTCACCTCAGCATGAGGGCAAATGAGTTTCCCTTAGCTTGTCTGAGTTTAGAGATAAACTTCGACGTAACAAAATGTATTTCACAGGAATTGTTTGATGTGGCACAGTTGGCTTATGAGTCTCTCATCTATTCAAGGTTCACTCCTTAGAGTTATCAGTCAATTTAATTTGAACAAATGCCAGGATTACTAACTAATTAGAAGGATGCTGCTGAAAGCACACGAATGGGGAGAGAGTAAGCCCTGGTGGTGTGGGGGTTGTGGCACTATGTGGGTCTGATCTGCTTGATGCTTTCTTTTGCTAAACATCACACTTTGTCTTGTCACACAGATAAGCCGCAAGTGCATATCCAGATGACATACCCTCTACAAGGCCTAACCCGGGAAGGGGATGCACTTGAGTTAACTTGTGAAGCCATCGGGAAGCCCCAGTAAGTTCTGAAGGCCAGGGTTGGCAGAGGGTCGTGAGCGGTAAATGTCACAACATGAAGATGTGCATGCACAACTCATTGGCCTGTCACCTGTCTCCTGCTGTAAAAAAGATGGGTGATTTTTCAGAAAATGAAGAATGTTCAATGATAGGGAATAAGTATCTGATTTTTTTTTTTTTTTTTTAATCTGTGATTCTTAATGGTCAGGATTGAGAGAGAAATGTCAGATAAAACTAAATTTCTAGTGAATTCTGTTTTATTGTCATTAACTGACTGGGCAGGACTGTTTTCTCTTACATAAAATTTCAACATACTGGGGCTGGAAAGATGGCTCAGCAGTAAAGAGCCCTTACTGTTAGTGTAGAAGATCTAAATTTGCTTCCCAGCACCACATCCGGTGGCTCACAACAGCCATATCCTGCCAGCTCCAGGGGAGCCAACACCCTCTTCTGGCATCCACGGGTGCCCACATACACATGCATACATACAAAGACACACATGCATACATACAAATAAGAATCATTTAAAATGTCAGCATACCCTCAATGCAGTAGAATGTCTGCTAACAGAAGTATTCTTGCCACTGCTGGAAGATGGTTCTCTAAACTCTGAGGTACAGAGTTAGGGCCAGATGGAGACAAAAGAATTGACTTCCAAGGAAAGTGCTATACTGGGATGAAAAGCAGCTCTGTTTGTGAGGAGAGATTCAGGACTCTCCTGTAGGAGAATGTGACTGTTATGCTGAGGAGGAATGGAGGGCTGACAGATCCTCCTGTTGCTGAGGAGAGTGATGGAGAAGCTCTGTTTAGTCGTGCACAATACTCCCCAACGTGAGTCAGAAGAGCAGCTCAGAGTACCACTAACATGGCAAACAAGCCTTTAGGCTGTGCTACTGCAAATATCTCATGCTCTATTTAGAGAAGAGAGCCTTTCATCTTTCTAGTAAAACAGAATGTTTTAGCAGTTTTTAAGGGAGGAAAAAAAAAAATCTCAATTCACAGACTCATTAAGTAGAAGGACAGGTCAAGTTGGGATTAAGGTTCATCAACCTTTTAGTGGTACCTAACTGGAAAAGCAGCAGTGAGCTCCCTCTGCTGTCCCTGTGGAATGATGTCCTTTCCCCTCACAGTTCAGGTAAGCAGCATCTTCATGATTTTCATGTAAAGACTTCAAAGCATCTTAACAGAGGTTCCCTCCAGATCCTCAGAGAACGTTCAGTCTGCGCCAGCCAAGAGAAGAGTGTACTGTCAGAGGGGAGCCTGGTTATGGCTAGTCCCTTTGGCCACTTCCACTCTCCTTTATCCAACGGCTAGAGCCTTCTCTCTGCCTGAGGAGGGAGAGTTTTTAAGATAACCTTCGGAGGAAGGTGGAGCACACAGAACCACCGTTTTGCTTTTTTAAATTTTATTTTATCTTATTTTTCTGGTGTTGGTGGGTTATTTGATCTATCATTGACCATGTGTTCTTTTTCTCTTTTAAGTCTTTCAAAAAATTCAGATCTTTCCTTTTATAAGCTGATTTATGCCCTAATTAGAAGCTTCTCTTGTCTCCCAAGCAATCCCATGGACGAAGGGAAAGCCCTTCCCAGAGGCCGCTGACTTTTTACAGCATCTATATTCAACCACATCGGTTGCATTTATGCTGTTTGGCTTGCTAACCGATATTTTGTTTCTGTATTTTTTTTTTCTCCAAAAGAAGATACCGTGTTTGATTGCATGTGCCACAGGGACATTAAATTACATGTTTCCTTCAGGACATTTTTGCCAGAGAGGGTATTTGTTTGTTCGTCTCAAATTGGAAAGGGCATGCGGTCTTGTGAGCAAGCAGGCATTACTCTGCAGCTATCCCTCCTTGCATATTACCTATTTATTTTCTCAAGAAATTGTATACAATAAAAATGGTAATTTAGCTTCCCATTAAATGTTGTGGATATTCTCAGTGCTTACCCCCACTGATTGTTTCAGTTGTCAAGCAGCAGGGCGTGAGGTCTGGTTGCCAGGCAGTCCCATTTCCACTGCCTACAAGGAGGGCATATGCAGCACTAACTTTTAAATAATTTACCACATTCTGATGACAAACCCATGTGTAATTAAAGAAAATTGTGACTTCACATCCCATTTGAACATTGGAATGCTACTTGACAGGCCTAACTTGAATATCCATTCGTCATTTATACCCGCGTCTCTGCCTGTGTCACTGCTCCTAGAGGTAGTACTAGGGACTGAGAGAAAATTACTTATGTGTTCCAGCCAGTAGCATCCTTTCTGTCAAATAAAAATTAGGAACGAAGGATTTAAGTTGGGGTAAGTACTTGCGCTCACCACGTGCTGGTTTCTGTCTCTTGAATCACACACACCACAAAAAAGACAATTTTCAGACATGCTAGATTTGCCCTTGGTTTTATAGGGATGAAAGAGGCACCTTGAAGAACACAGTTCAAGTTCAGTGAGTGAAGCACGCTTGGTGTGTATGCACTCTTCTCTCTGGAGCATCTTGCCAAATTGTTTTGTCCTTAATGACTAGCTTAAGATATATGTGGTATTTTAAGTCACTGATACTTGTTACTTGATAAGCAAGTTCCCTTGTTGGACCCAAAGAATCCCCTTTCAGATGTGTTCTTTTGTCATTAATGCAAGAACCAAATGCACTCATAGGGAAGGTCGGACTATATATGCCCTTAGAGGAGCCAATACAGAGGGCCAGCTACTGTCCAGGGCAAGATGGAGGAGGGGGACAGGGCCACTGTCATGGCATCTCCGTTTGGGAGAGTCAGGCTGAATGGAGAAGGAGTGATCAAATCTTTTCAGAATCAAAGGATTTTTTCCAAACAGATCAGACTAAAGCTCTGTTCAAGCTCTCGAAGGAGGGTCAGGAGATTCACTGCCATTTCGATGGTAGTCTGGTCTACATACCAAGTTCTAGACCAGCTGGGGCAACCTTGAGAGCAAACTGTAATAAAAGAGAGCTGAGGATATGACCTAGCATGAGAGCTGGCATATGTAGTGCCCACCAGAGGGGTGGGAGGAGACGGAAAGGGCTATCCTGGTGTCAAAGTCTACTTAAAACTCACATGTGCCTTCTGAGCATGCAAACATTTGGTGTGTTAGTAACCTTTGGGTTGATGCATGCACCACTAGCCAAGGCCTTGCCTTTTTTTTTTCTGCCCCCCTCTAATTAACGAGATGATTAACAATGGGTGAGTTCTGCCCAGCCTGGACTGGTGTGAAAACCACACAGCAGGGCATGTGAGTTGGGCACGGTGGCTTATCTGCTGGCATGCCGAATATGAATTGGAAGTTATAAGATTCCTACTTATATCAAGCTTTGAAAGCTGACCATGTCTTTAAAAACTGTATTGCAAACATATGTTTGGCAGTTGCATAGTCTTAACTGGAGTGGGCCCAGTTAATTGCATAACCCTGCATGGGTTTTTTGTGCTGCCTGGGTGAGAAATTGGATACAGATACTTTAGTGGGGAATGACCCTGTGACCTGTCCTTCTTGCCTTCCCTCTGCAGGCCTGTGATGGTATCTTGGGTGAGAGTCGATGACGAAATGCCTCAACATGCCGTACTGTCTGGACCAAACCTGTTCATCAATAACCTAAACAAAACAGATAACGGTACTTACCGCTGCGAGGCTTCCAACATCGTGGGGAAAGCTCATTCGGACTACATGCTGTATGTGTACGGTATGTGAGAAGAGAAAGCCTCGCCTGCTCTCTCCTCTGCATGGAGCCACTGCCTGGGCTTTACCCCCAAAAGCCTTTGGTCAAGTTGAAAACCAAAAACCCAGTTGCTGTCCTTCAGGAACTGAAAGAAGCCTGGCCTGAGGTGGACCCCAGTGGTCCCCACCCGGGCCAACAGTAACTGTTCTTCTTTCCCTCTGATGGTAGGGGTTTCCCACAAGATCTCAGTCTCTGGTCATGCTGAGTAGGAAGGCTGTCCTCGGGCACAGGCCCTGGATGTTATGTTAGAAGTCTGAAAACTTCAACCTTACCAGTTAGTGGCATTCAGCTCAGAAAGTTTATTCCCAGTGGTTTTTTTTCCCTATGATGCCTGGGATATCCTTCCTCCTGCTTTGATGAGCAGAGCTATCTTATTTTCAACATGAAGCTATTAAATCCAGAAGACTTTGCAAGCCAATAAACACTCCGAATAATTATAAGATTCTTGGTAGTGGCAGAGGCTACCTGCACGTTCTTTTTTAGACACAAATGCCACCTTTTAAAAATATGTCATGTTTTCTTAATATCTTTCTGCAGGGTTATTAAAACATGTTATCATGAATCACATTTTCAGTTCAGCATATATGTATGCCTTGAACAGCTATGGTGCCACGCATTTCGCACTTACATCTTGCTGTTGACTTAATGTATTGTGAATATGCTCTATTTAGTTGAGAAGCACACTCCCTTTATAGTCTTATAATATCAAATTAAATCTCTTCTGTCCAATTGAAGTCTCTTCATTTTATACCAAGAAAAAGTCATGCACTAGCCCAACATATAATGAGTAACCAGAAGCAAAGGCAAAGTCCTAATGTTATAAATATTTGAATATGAGGGCCACGTTTCTGCCTTCGTGTTAGCTGTGTAAGCAATCCAAGTTAAGTTACATGTGTGGGAATATAGGCACAAACACATAAATTATACATATGAAATAATATTTACATTGTACTGTCTCAGATCCTGGGCATCCTCCTTATAAAGGAAGAAAGCAGAGGTATCTTTGGACAGAGAACCATACCTATATGGATATGAAATTGTAAGCCTTAGCCTATAATTGAGGTCACCCCCTCTCCCCCACTTAGCACTGTGGTTCAAAACCTTCCTAACACTATGACCACTTATTACAGTTTCTCATGTTGTGGCAACACCTCCCAACCACAAAATTATTTTGTTGTTATTGTATAACTGTAATTTTGCTACTGTTGCAAATTGTATTACAAATATCTCATGCACAGGGTATCATGACCCACAAGTTGAGAACCACTGCCTTACCATAATGCGAAATTGAAAGACTGGATCACTGTAAGTTCGAGGCCAGCCTGGTCTACAGAGTGAGTCTAGGATAGCCAAGGATACACAGAGAAACCCTGTCTCAAAAAAACAAAAAATAAATAAATAAATAAAAATTTAAAAAGGCCCTGTCAAATCCCTGTATTTGTAAGCATCTAGATATTCTATCTTTGCAATATTCCCAGTCTCATTAGTGGTCCATACATAGGTACTGTTCTCCTTAGTTGTTAAGGAAGTGCACAAATTTCCTTCTCTGCTCTGTAGGTGAGAAAGAACACCCAGTCTCAGCTGGCGGTTTGCAGAACTGCTCTGCTGCACTATTGGGCAGGGATGGAGGATGTATCCCTCTCTGCTTTTGTACACACCCCTTCCGCCTGAAGGTCTAAGCTTGATGGGAGTTCCTCTGACCTTGGAGCCCAGGTTTATAGACGTCAGCACAGCTCTTCTTTCAGACTTTGTCTGCCCTCTCCCAGTCTGTGATGCACTCAGGTGTCTAAATTATCTGGAAAAACAGTCCAGCTTACAGTACTTACTATTCCTACATCTCAAGATGAGAAAACAATTTTGAGGTCTTGACGGGCAAACTCATTTGCACAGTTTGGAAAGCTAGCTTATAACCAACATATGTTGAGTGCTCCCTTCATGCTGTTTTCGGCATTGACAATTTTACAACATGCTCTCATCATCTAATGTCCACTGTAACACCATGATCTGTGCTTATTTTTCATCCCATTTGACATATGATGCAAATGAAGGTTAGAAAAATCAGACAGTGTGGCCTAGTTCACATGGTCCCCAGATTGCCGTAAGGCCACCAACATGTGATCCCAAAGCCCACTGCAAAGTTGGTATTTGCAATGCCTCTTACTCTCACAGCTTTTTAAGAGACCAAGTCCCTTCAAAGTGAGATCAGCCTTTTGCAATCAGCCCCCAACACCTTTGAAAATCAAGCATTGCTGAAACTCAGTTACTTAGACAAGCATACCTGTATACAAGTGTACCCCTGATCCAGCCAGCCTCCTCGGGATTCTGTCTCTTGGTGCCTGCTAGCAGCAGAATTGGCATGGCAGGCTAGCATGCTAAACCAAAGCATTGCTAGTCTAGTATCAAAACAGTCTAACAGTGTGGGCAGGGATAAGCAGATAGTCTTTCCAAAGCTGTGACATACTGTGATACTACAGCAATTTTTGAAGTACTCTGTGAACCAAACATTAATACACTTTTAAGATATTTAATTCTCTGAAAGTAACTTCTCAGATCCAGGGGCAGGAGCCTTATCAATTGAGCTAGCCAAGCCTTGAAAGTAACTTCTCTGCTTGAAGCATCTGGCTGATTAGAACCCAAGTCCCAGCCAGGCTTATTCTTTCAGCGTCCATGTGGCAAGCACAGCTCACTAGCTTCAGCTCTTTGTCTTTCTGTGTCGGCTTGTCGTAATGCTGCGTGTTGATTCCAGGGCCTCTGGCATGCTGGGTGAGCACTCTGATGAGCTTCTGAAATAGTGGCCTTGTGCTGCCCTGCTTACTGAAAGTGACCTCGGCAAGGATGTTTCACCCGATAATGGAATCTGATTCATGCAAGGTTTCCTGAACCAGATGTGAAGAACAAGATTTGCCTAGCAGTGATGGAGAGCACCGAACGTGTGCCGTTCTTTACACAATGAGCAGAGCTGTGACCTCTTTCTGACCCCTATCCCCTTGTCCATCTCATCTGCCTTTTGGTTCGTAATCACGTCTTCACACCACATTCGCACTCATTCTTACCGTGTTGCACACATCACATGCTTTATGCCATTGTATTTAGAAATGAGTTTGGAAATAGCATTAGAGCATAGCAGGGCAAGTCTTCCAAGGAGCAGTATTGCTGTTCAGTGGCAATACGGTAATTGAAACAAACAGAGCAGCCACATTATTTGTCCCCTGGATGGGCAGGAGGCACTCTCTGGACATGGTCTACTTGTCGCAGAAGGAGACGGTGTCTCTAGTGCTGGCTAGGGTCTCAGGGCACTCAGCTCATTTGTCTCTGAGTTGGCAGCTGTCGTTGGTGTAAATGTGTTCAAATAAGTTGCCCGGTCACGAAAATACCTGTGGCTTCCGAAAACCACACCAAAGGGCAAGGCTGACATGATGCTCAGTCATTTCTTATCCTGTTCTTTTTAAAAAAGGTAATTTAAAATTTAAATTTCATCATTTCAACTTCTTAGAATGAGATTTTTTTGCACGGAGCCCTTTTTTGGCTCATCGGAGGCTGCGTTAAACAACAGTTTAATTTGCTTGTTTCTGCATCTTCAAGGAGAAGTCTGTCATAAAACAGAGCCGTTTGTTGTTGATTCTTCCTTATCGAGCTCATGCAAGTATCGTTGTGAGAGACGAAGTTGTGAAGAAAATGAACACCTTTGATTATTGATCAGCAATAGGCATCATTTTATGCAGACTGTGCAGCCAAGCACCAAAAGAGTCATCTATCAACTTCCAGGAAGTTGTGCCAAACCCAGTAAAGGTGCAATATATAATTAAAGTTTTGATGTATTAATTAGACAATCCGAGAGCTCACTTGAAGATAAAAGGACACCAGATGTGTCAGGGAGAAAAACTTGACGTGCTTTAGATAAAATTTAAAATCAAAAGCCTTCAAATCGTCTTATGCTCTGTTATAGCAGAATGATTGCTTAGTTCAAAGTCTTGCTGACAATTTAACATATTCAGTTTGATCATCTGGGCTTAGATTTTTTTTCTTGCCCTTTCCTTATCCCCAAATAATTTTTTGAGATGATGGAAGATGCGATGTCTCCAGTACCAGACAGAGGTTCCTATCAGCCTCCTGGTTTTGAGGGTCAAACCTCATTTATATTTAGCTCTCTTGCTTATAAGATGGCAAACGGTCTTTCATTTTTATCATTGTGGTCCACTTAGGTCAAGCTTTTAACATGAGCAAAGGCAACTTATTAATATTTATAAGGTATAAAATTTTATTGACTTTTAAAAAATAACATCTCAGTAAAATCTCACTTGCCTGAAACTTGGTACTCAGTCCGTGGTGACATTCTCTCTTCTTTGTACTTATTATGGATACAGAAGTGGTTTTCCTTCCTGCTGGGATGTATTGATGGAGAATAATGAAGTTAGCATTTGCAGGGAGCATGTGTGCAGTGCCACGTTCATCCTTGACTGATACAAGCCCTTTAAATGCAGCAACCAGCTCCTTCTCTTTCCTCCCATCTGTGAACTAGAAAGGAAGGGACAGCCATTGTGCTTTCTTGGCATCCAGGTGACTTAACCCTGCCTTTAAGATCTGGCAGAGCTGGGGGTATCGTATTTAGATTCCCCCCCCCCCCACTTTTCTATTTCTCATTTCATTTCTAATTCGCTTCATGCACAAGAAAGCTGCTCTTCTTTTCCTAGTTCTTCCCACTAAAGCTTTAGGTGTGTGTAGTTTCAGCCGTACGTTTCTGAGGAGAAGGGACTTGGGAAGCCATTCAACAAACACCTCAGTGTCTCCATGCCTCTGTTTGTCATTACTGCTCATTGTTGTGTTCAGCATTGTGGGTTTGATTTTCCTTTTTTCTTTATCCAGATCCCCCCACAACTATCCCTCCTCCCACAACAACCACCACCACTACCACCACCACCACCACCACCACCACCATCCTTACCATCATCACAGGTATGGTACCTTCATTGCCATTGAAATGTCCTGAATGTGTATTGTCTTTTTGGTATAAACAAAAAGAAGCCTAGCTGTTCCCAGTAAGCCCTCTGAGCTTAGCTGTTCCTTCACTTTGGAACTCCAGAGACACTCAATACTATACTCTTGAGTCTTAAGGACCTAGGAAGAACATTAACGTCTGAGCTGTTAACGGATCAGATGGTTTGACCTTAGCGTGAGGGAACATTCTTTGAAGCATCGCTGCTCAAAGCAAAAACACTAGGAAAATGGCAGCCTGGCTACTAACGAACCTACCAGTAGCTTCTCCTTGGCCACAGCCGGTGAGATGGTAAGTATTATGGCCTGGATCATGCCCAGGCCTAAAGTTTATCTTAATCCACACAAAGGAAATACATGCACCAAGTTTCAAAATGTCTCTGTGGGCCACGCTATGGAATGCCCTGTCATCTTCCCTCCTCTGATGGGTACCTGCTGATCATGTGACTGCATTGACCTCTTGTTGCCTGGGAGATTGCAGGAATCAGAAGGAGTCACTCTCTTTTCCAAGATGAGCACTTATATGCACTACCTCTTTTTTATATGTCCTCCCTCCTCATCCTGGTGTCCAGTGGGTGTCAGTTTGATGTGGCTTGACTGAGAGCCTTGGAGTTTCTTCTGGTCTGGCAAGTTAGGATAGTGCATGGCTGTAGCATACCAAGTCAATGTGCAGGGCTTCCTTAGGCCACGCCTTCCCAGACCAGCATTCCAGGTGTTCACTCTAAGGGAGGAAAGAATCTCTTGCAAAAGTGACTTTGCCCCTTTGAGGGTCTGTTACCTGGCAAGTGTCCAAGATCCCTTTGGACTGTGAGTCCGGCCATTCATCCCAGGACACCTTGATACACTGAATATTTTTCACTTGGTGTTCTTCCATGTTCCAATCTCTAGCACCCAAGCCCCAGCAGCTGCCTCCTAGGGTTCACATTGACTTTCTGGAGACATTTTATTTTCCATTTGCTCAAGAGTTGGTGAGAGGACAGAATGCAAAGTGCTCAGTGAGAGGGGAGACCTCATCACTAGATGCTACAATGGATTGTCTAATCCAAGTTTTCTTCACCTTTCAGCTGTTGCGGTGGGACAAAGAACCCTGCCCTAACCCCCCATTGTCAAGCTTCCTAAATACTGGTTACAAACACATCTGTGCCTATACTAAATGTTAAACCTCTGAAAATCCATCAATTGGTATTGTGTCTCATTCTGAACCTGGCTCCCTCTAGAGAATTTGCTTCCTAATTCTTGTCTGTGTGTTTCTGCTTGAGCTCTCTGTCAGTTCCCCTTGCTTCTCGGTGAACTCTGTGTAGAGCATTAGGGGACCAGTCTCTGGCATCTTCTGTATCATTCATTAGTATATCGAAGATGTTCCTCCTCTCCTTGGATGTCCACAGCAGCCATACTGCCTTTGCTTCATCCTAAGAATTCCGTCCCTCTTCTCTTCCCTAATTGGTAGAACTGGACTAGGTGTGTACTTTTGAATTGTTTTGTTTGGCTGGCGTTGCTGGGGTGGAACCCAGGACCTGTGGAAGGCTACACTAGGCAAGCATTATACAGCTGAGTTAACATCCTCAGCCCTTTAGGAATGTGCTTTTCTTACCAGGTTTTATAGCTTCCTGTGAAAGGCCCTTTGGGTGTCAGAATAAACAACCGAATTGTGCAGATATTATTAGTAGTGTGTTCGCCTTCGGAGAAGTATGACCCAGCCTTTACACCCCCAACCCCCCCACCCTCCCACCCCCCCAACCCCCCAACCCCCCGTGGTACAAGGTTCCACTTAGGGATCTGTAGGAGTCTACATCTAAAGGCAATGAAGTTCTCACTCACTCTGCGAATAAACTCCCCATTTCTCTTGAATGTGGAAAGACACTTTTCCTGTGTGACTGGCCTTGTCACTGACAGACCTTCAGCATTACCCTGACGCTTTCCCTATCATCGCAATCACTCCCACAGGTCACCTGAGTCCCTCTAATTCACAGCTCTTAATTCTTTGCTCCAAAGGACCTCCTTTTCCTCTGAGTTCCCCATACATCTACCACTCACCGAGACCACAATTCTGACTGCAGAGACTCCATCGAAAAGAGATCTGTAGAATAAGTAACACCGTATTTCTGTCCACATCAGAGGTGACTTTAGTTGGAACATATCTACTTCTGTCTCTGCCACTGGCCTCTCAGTTCAAAATAACCTAGGTCGATCTCACAGGTGCACTTTGGTCTGTGGGTGTTAGCGCTCGAATGCTTTCTACACACCAAATGCATCAGTGGTAATAAATGCCCAGATCTTCACCGGCACACCCAAGAGTCATTAAACTAAAATTGCTACTAAAACAACGTTGTGGAATCTGTTGCCTTAATGGATGTGATCTTTCAGGCTTACTGTGTCTTAACAAGCCGCCTCCTATATATTTATCTTGCCCAGAAAGCAACTTCTAGAATTTAACATTTGCTCCTTTCTCCAAACAGATTAGAGGTTATGGATTTGAACGGTTCTACGTCCCATTTTAAAGGGCCAGGCTAGCCTCTAGAGTTAGATTGGTTCCTAAAGAATCTTCTAGATGGCATTCTGACAAATGGATAGCTAAATTAATTTCCACTCCTCCCCTCTTGTGCACTGTTTGGTACGTTTGCAGTCACCATTAGCCTTAAAAGCTTCAACAGCTGAATCTAGCAACAGCAACATAAAGCTGGGCTCTAAAGGAAAAGATGCCCCCAGAGTCGGCTCTCCCTCTCCTCCTAGTCAAATGCAATAACTGAAGCCCATTCCCCAGGTCAGAGTTTCATTACTGAAAAATGCATAAATGCAATAGAAAATGATTTTTAAGCTCAAAAGGTCCTAGCTGATTTCTGACTTCTCTAAAAGAAGCATTGCAGAGCTGTCTTTCATCTTCCCTATTCAGGGTGATGGAACTGTTTCCTTTGTTTGGGAGGCATTTTCCCCAGTCAGCGGGCTCTCGAGACATGCTGCAGCTCTGTCCTGGAGGCGCTTTAGGGAGAGGAATCTTAGAATCCTCTAGTCCTCCAGCTCTTCTTCGCACCCACCCCCACCCCATATATCTTAGATTTCCTAGGGGAGCAGTGGCCTCTGCCTGCTGTCCTCTCCACTTGAAGTGGACTGGGTGGTAGGTCAGACATACCTGAAGGGGAGCCCTTCCTAGGAAACATCTTCTGCAGTGTGAAGAGAATACTCAGACTGGGTAATGGTGCTCATACCTGTAATCTCAGTGGGAGGCAGAAGTAGGTGGGTCTCTGTGTTGGAGGCCATCTAGGTCTACATAGTAAGATCTTGTCTCAAAGGAAGGAAGGAAGGAAAGAAAGAAAGAAAGAAAGGATATTCAGTATCCATCTGTTTTACAACTGGTAAGTTGTGGACCTTAATCTAAGACCTCTCTTCATAGAAACCAATTTGAGGATGGTATTTGGTGAGAAGCCATTTAAAGCCTCATTGGCTTTTGCCCTGGAGTTCAGAGGTTTCTCTCTCCTCTTTCCTGCTAGTTGATGCTATGATTGGTTGTGTTCAGCTCTTGGCTTTGGGAACCAGACCCCCCACCACCAACAACAACACACCCACACACTTAGTGTTTTCTCTTTGGTCTTGTCAAGTTTTCCAAAGGGTTTCTTCATCTGTGAGAGCATATGCCATAGCATAGGAGAGCAAAGCAGATGAATTGTACTGACTTCCTGGGCAACTTGGTGTTTCAGGGGTAGTAGCAGCCTCCTGTCTCTGCACTTTGAAGTAGCTGTAGCTTCTTCCTCTCAGTTGGGTCAGGCTTCCTTCCTGGGGTTTTCCTGGGAAGGCGTCCTATGTTTTTCTCTTTAACTAACCTGGATATTGTATTGTTCCTGCCTGTCAGAGTCTTGACTTGGGTGCCATGAAAAGTACTCAGCGTTCAGCCATACACACCCTAAACCCTTAACAGTTTAGCTACAAAACGCAGGGTAGGAAGAGCTCAACCTGTAGGTCACACTATACATGCAACTGTCATAAATTAAAAAACAAAAAACTAAAAATGGGCTTAGAATAAGAATGACGAGCTGTAGGGCAAAATTGTGAAATGCATTTAAAAATCTCTTCAGAAGGATGAAGTAGGTCATTGCTAAATGAATTTTTCCTCTTTTTTTAAAGTATGTATTCAATTAAGTATTTTGTGTTTCTTGGAATAGAAAATAGCAGAGTTTCTCCTAATAGTGTCAAAGCACTCAAAAGTCAGTATACCTGGGAGGAAGTGACTTCTAGCCTCAGGCCCATGTATTACCTGGGCTTTCACAGCTTGATATCATAGGCTTTTGTTTCCAAGTTAATGTGAATCAGATCATATTCAGAGAGCACACATAGCCCTCATCCTTCCATGATATTTGGAGAGTGTGCCGGTAGTGGAACCATAGAACCATAGCACACAGGCAGTGTCTTGGGTGTAAAGGAGAGGAGACATGTGCTTGATACTAAATCCATGGTATGGCCATCTAGTGACAGGGCTTTGCTCTGCAAGTCTGAGCCTAATAACTCTAGCCCTGAGCTGCCCGTATTGGCAGTGTGCAAAGGCTATAAGCTCGTCTGCTTTTAGGTGTGCATTCAACAAAGATTGAGCACCCATAGCTTGTGCAAAAAAAAGTACTCCTTCAACCCCTTCCTGTGTGGTTGAGAGACGCCGTGCAACTGGAATGTTCAGTGTCAAAGGCAACAGGTGCGGCAGGAGAGCAGCACAGAAGTAGTCTTTGCTCAGTGGTGTCAAAGAACACCCAGACTGTAGCGAGGAAAGAGTGGCATTTGGAAATCAGGCATGAAGCACTTCGAGCATCTTTATTCGAGGGGTGTGTGTTCTTGTTGCCTAGAGTAAGCCCTTTTCCCCCTAGGAAATACACATCCTTCTTCCTGTGATGCTTGCTGAATTGCCCTCTCCTTAGGTTGGCATCTATTCCGCTAAGACAGTCTTCCCTCGTTTGCTAAACCACCGAGTGTAAACTGATATGCCATTGTGCCTGAGGACAGGAATATTATTAGGGCAGTAATTAATATTAATAAGCCTGTCTCCATTCCTTTTCATACTGTCCTGTCTACATTTTCATTCATTATAAACTCACTGCCTGTTGCCTCATATCCGACTGTTAGTGACCATGCTCATTTAGGAAGGAACAGAAGAAAGTAAGAGCACTACAAATACTGAAAGGCATCAGAATCCACGGGTTTTTTTTTTTTTTTTTAACAGCAAGGGGTGGAAAGTGAGGTGAAGTATCTTAACTCTACCACTTCTATCATAATTTTCCTAAGTGTATGTTCTTTATTTAAAAATTAATCCTGGAGACCAATGTCTGTGCTCAACATCTATCAGGAAAGCACACAAATAATAATAGCACAAATGCAGATTTCTTGGGATTTGGAAGTGGTCCCCGGAGCTCTCCCAGTGATAGGAACATGGCAATGGAGGGCCCAGTCTTTCAGGATCTGAAAGGATGGGTCTTTGGTCAGCCTTGCAGAGCCCCTCCCTCTCCGCTCTGGCCATCACCCTCCCTGCATCACTCCCAGCTCTCCCTTCTCTAGCTTGTGTCCTGACCCCTTGGTCCCGTTCCCACTGGCTTTCAGAGACTGTGCCATGGGGATTGTTTTTCTTGTTAAAGGAAACCACTCTATAGATTCCAATTATTTTACAGAACATCTGGTTTGCAAATGAGAAGGATCTCTGGGGCATGGACCGCGTAGAGTGAACAATTTTGAAGAAGCTTTTTAACAAAACTTGAAATTGCTTAACAGCAACAAAATCAACTCCCCTTCCTGCTGTTCTGGGCCTTGCATAAGGGGAAGGTGACATTTCAGAAGTATTACAGGGCTGGTGAGGTGGCACCGTGGCTAAAGTCCCTGCTCCTCAGGTATGAAGGCCTACGTTAGGATCCACAACACTTGTAAGAGCCAGGAGCAACAGTGTACACACATTGTCCCGGCACTCGGGAGCAGGAGCCCAGGTCCCAGGAGCTCACAGCCAACCAGTCTAGACAAATGGCGAGCTCCAGGTTCAGTGAGAGACCTTGTCTCGAAGAAAAGAGTAAGGTGAGAAACAATTGAGGACATCTTGATGTTGACCCTTTGTCTTCACATAGCACCCACACAGGTCACACTGGTATATAACACTTGTTAAACACACACACACACACACACACACACACACACACACACACAGAGAGAGACTTTCTTGTGGCATTCCGGTTTAGACCTCTTTGTTTAGTTCTCTCCTTAGCCATTTTCTCAATCATTAAGGAATGGTAGGTTAATTACACAGAACATAGGTGGCAAGGAAATTAATTGGAAAACCAGTAGAAAATACATTTTAAACTTGTATTTCCCAGCACTTTTTTCCCCAATGGATTTCAAATAAGTTGAAGGGGAGAAGGAGAGGGGGAAAGAAAAACACCCATATTTAACATATATTGGCAAGCACAGCACTGCTATGAAGTAAAATTGTCAGGGGAATTCTTTGCCTGCCCTGGCGCTGAGATTTAAGGCCTCTCCATAGCAGAGACTGAAGAGGAATTCAATTAAGAAAGCCCGTTGGTTCTGTATTGACTTTAGTTAAGAAAATAAACTAGGGGAAAGTGTATTAAAATGTTGCCAGGCGGCTTGTCCCACTTCTATCTATCTAAGCTTACAGTTGGCAAAACCGGAGAGTTTGACCTCCCCCCAGCCAAGCTCTGCTCTAGGCTTGGCTGGCTTCTCCAGGGTCTGCCCACAGCCTTTCCCACTGTCCGGCCTGGTCTCATATAGCCGCACGCTGCCCTGCAGGGACACTATGGCACCATACAAGAACAACACAGGTCAATTGGTAAGAAAAGTATTTAAGGTTGTGAATTTAATTTTGTTCTGGGATTTTCATTTTCATTTGCGGCACCCGTAGCGTTTGAGACCACGGACTAATTTATGGATTAGTTTTAAGCCCCCAGTCTGTCACACTCAATGAACAATTCTAAGTTGGAGAGAATCCATCTGAAAGGATTAGAATGGGCCACAGTGGGGCTTACACATGACTGTTTCAACTAAATACCGCCCAGCTGCCTCTCTGGGCAAGGTGGGTTATTCCCTTCCGCTAGGCTACTTGGTTAAATGGCTACTGTCTCTAATCTCCAACACTGCCAGAGCTTTTTCATGTCGCAAATATTGTATACTTCAACATGAAATATCTGTGACTGCTTTGTTTATTTGAGGCAGGGTCACATTAACCGTTTGCAGGGCTGTGAGCCTAAGAAGAAGAGTCAGTGTTAGTGAAATGAGTGCCTTTCAGGTCAGTGCAGGGCCCTAGCTCAGGTGTAATTCTTTTAACTGTAAACTCATAAAACAGCCAGGAAATACCTAATAAGACTGTATACACTCAAAGCATTTGTGAGAACAGAGGCTTGGCTTGGTTTTGTTTTTTTCATTTTTTTTAAACATATAAAATAATATATAATACATTTACCCTCGCTGTGATTAAAACTAGAGACAGTGGCTTAGCTTAGCTCTTTTATATATTATAACCCAATGCCTCCCATTCAACTTTCTGTGACCTATTTTTCTCCTAGGCCTAGCTCAATGATTTTTTTTTTTTTTTTTTTAAGACAACAAAATTAGCTTTTAAAGCCCTTTGTGAGGGCAGCTAGGCACTATTTTTCAAGCCAATTATTGCGCTTATAACTTAGATAAGAAACATTTGCATTCACCCACACATTTAAAATGTAATCAAATACTCCAGTGACCACCCCAGAAGCTGACTTTGGCGGGGGGCTTGCACCTTTCTTAATTTTGTAATGAAGATACCCTAATAAACCATTCTTCGGAGCTCTGTATTCACCCCAGAGCCAGGTTGTCTACGGTTTCTGCATGGTGTCATAATGCAATTACGAAAGAGAATTAGCTGCTGTCCTGGTGTCCTGCTGTGGGAAGCACACAGTCACTTCTAAAGCACTTTCCCTTCTCTCTTGACATGAAATAGCCTCTGCTCAGGTCACATAGCAGATCCTCTCTGAGAAGCAGAGTCAATAGCTCCCCCGGAAACACTCCCATGGTCCTACTGTAGCGTCCCTCCGATTGCTGCTCCTAGGCTTGCCGTTCCCAGCTGCAGGAATCCTGTTGTTTGACTTGAATATGTGCTTGCTTAACTGTTTTAGAGTCTTTTCCCACAATGTCCCTTCCTCTCTTCTGTCGGGTGCAATTGATGGATTTGCATCCTTAGAGTTGAGGAGCAAAATGTACTATGGTTGTGGCTGCATTTATTGTCCAGTGCCCATGTAAGAGCTGATGCCTGGCTTCACCTGGTTTAATGACATAATGCCCTAATGCAGGAAGACAGTAAATTGGGATCATTGGTCAATGCTCAGATCTTATTTTTAAAACTTCAAACCTTGGTGTTTCAGTCTACGCTTTCATTTTACACTAATTATTTACCTGGTCCAAAGAAATAGAGAAAAAATGTATGTTAGAAGTGCTACTACAAAAATAATGAGCCAAAGCATTTATTGCTTTTTTGTTTTTGTTTTGGAAAGGAGCCAATGCCTGCCCATATGCATGTATTACATGCATGTAAATGTTTAGACAAATGTGCCTTTGATCCTGCCCCTCAAATTTAAAGTGCCCCAAACCAATGTTGGACTCGGGTGTCTCAACTATAGAGATGTATCTATCATCTTTAAGGATCTGGTATGGGGTTTGTTTCAACTATACAACTTCCTGTGTTGTTTTCACTGCTATTTTAGGCACACAGACTTGACTTGTAAGTAAGTATTGTACTCTTCTGCAGTATATTTTATGATTGTCCCCCTTCCTCTAGGCTTGAGAGATTTAATGATTGGTTATATCAAGCTGCATTGGCCTCTCAGACCTCTGGTTAATTCTGGCTCCTTAGAAGGGCTCTGAGTTTTTTTTTTTATGATAATGGGGTCCCTGTTGCCCCAGAAAGCATGCCAACTGAAGGGGAACACCAGTGCGAATTCATGTGTCATGTTTATACGTCAGAAGCTCCAGGCTCATTGAAATCCATCCCCCAAAAAACAAACAAACAAACAAACCTATGATGTTCCAGTGCATTTAAACATTGCCTATTTCAAGTCAGTGGAAACAATTGCCAGATGAGGAATT
This sequence comes from Acomys russatus, assembly GCF_903995435.1. Classification (NCBI taxonomy): domain Eukaryota; kingdom Metazoa; phylum Chordata; class Mammalia; order Rodentia; family Muridae; genus Acomys; species Acomys russatus. The sequence continues at coordinate 39,430,268 of NC_067150.1, forward strand.
TTATCATAAAAATAAGAGAGATTGCTTGTGATTTTTAACCCTCACTATCCCACGTCACTGCCAGTAGCTTTTGACTAGAGAGGGGCTGGTAGAAGAAACACACTTGAAAACTGCCCGACTGAAAAGGAAAGTAGGTCCTGGTGTGCTGACATTAGAATGACGTTGGCCAGAAGACGTGTGACTAAGGTGACTGGAAAATGAATGCCATCATGCATCTTGTTAGTTGTTCACCCCACGCCTACAACCAAAAGTAAAGAGAAAATTCATTCCTTGAGAGCTTTGGGGGAATATCCCTGTGAAGAAAAGTCATTGCCACAACTTGAGCAACGTCAAAAGTAAAAAAAAGAGGCAGGCCACAAGTGGGAGAGCACCAATGAAGATGGTGGCTCTGTCTCCTGACCCAGCCATGACAGCAGAATCCTGGCAACCAAACCTGCAGCTGTCATGCTGAACACAGGCATGGCTGGGTACCTGAGACACTGAAATTCACAAGTGGTGTTTGGCAGTTGTGTGAACGTGTGTGTGTGTGTGTGTAGCCTCATAGATTATAACACATCTTGTAAAATGAAGAATCTGTGTGAGCATGTACATGTGTGAGACAGAGAGAGAAGCCTCAGGTTATAACACCTTGTAAAATGAAGAGTGTGTGTTTGTGTGTGTGTGTGTGTGTGTGTGTGTGTGTGTGTGTGTGTGTGTGTCTTGAACATGTTCCCTTCCATGGCCTCTCCATGAACTGAACTTGCCAGCTATCTTCTGATGAAATAATACAGTGGATGGAGAGTTTGAATCTGTGTGCTGCACGTTCACCTGCAAGCATCTGAGCTTCAGCTGGCAAAGCATCCTCCTAAGAGTGGGATTGCTTCCTGTGATGCCTGCTTGCCAGTCCAGAAGCCCCAGTATCTGGGTGGGTTGGGTTAAAACAAAGGCAATGTTTGAATGTCCGAGTCCATTGTTCAGCCTTCCTACTGAGCTTTGCTGTTGCAGTCCTGAGCTTCGATGCATTTAAGAGCCATGTGGCAGCCACTGAGTTTGCACTGGTGTTTCTCATCACTTTGCATGTCCCCCTGACGATTGATTCGCAAACACGTGTGTCCTGGCAAGACCCGGAGAACCAAAGAATTTACTGTTTTCCTCCCTGGCTCGCAGCTTTGAGCTCAAGGCATGTCTTAAAACAGTGCAACTCACTTCAGATGCTTTTTGCTTTTCATTTATTATTGCTTGTCACGCGGTGTTCTTTGAAAGCTTGCTCATATATTATCTGTTCCATTTTTTTCCATTCTCCCTTTTTTTGCATGCCGTTCCTCCTGTTTCTTCCCTTCCTCCAATCCTCTGTTCCCGTCTGTAGACACAACGGCGACGACAGAACCGGCAGTTCACGGTTGGTATCACATTACTGTTTATCTACTTTCTCAGCGCTGCTGAGAGGCAAGGCAAGCCTGGGGAAAAAAAAAATGCAGTCTTCAAGGGAACTCATGCTCCAAATAGACTGATCTCATAAATGTACCATGATTTTTTTTTAATGCTTGACATTACACAGTCTTGTCATTTCTGTTGTGAGTTCAGTGGCCAATGGTTGTGGTCTGAGATGACGCCTCCTCTGGTGGCAAGTGTGGCAGGGTGTCTGTCACGCATTCCTCCTTGCCTATAAAACTCCACCAAACCTTGGAATAAATAAGACTTCAAAACTTTTTAAATTAAAAAAAAATTTTTTTAATAGTATTTGTCTGCAGAGCTAGTGTCTGCAGGCCTGGGTACTCACCAGCTTCTACCTCAAGGAATTTTTAAAGGGAGTTGTATATTCCTTGGGATTTGAGATAGTTGGTCCAGGAGGAAGACTCTGGAATCCAGCGCCCGAGTCTTTCTGTTCATTTAAACTTAGGCTTCTATCAAGTGGGGAACAGCTCCCCAGGACTGCTCCCCATGTCCCTTGGAACAGCATGAAGTGGGGTGGAAGTCTTTGGGGTGGTACTTTGCTCCAAATTATTTTTTTAAAAGTGTATTACGGGTTTGTTTTGTTAGTTTAAAAGCAGGCTGAATTTTAATAACCGGCTCCCAAGGGAATCATTTGGTGAGGGGCCTGCTTCAGTCACTTTATATGCTGTGCAGGGTGAAACTCTATCATCACTTCAGTGACAGGAGGTGATCAGCCAGCCCTGTAGTGTCAATTCAGTTTCCGAATAACATCTAGCCCACACTGACTGCCTTAGACAGTCACGTCTGAGAACTTAGTAGTTGGACATCTGTGAGTAAAACCTGTTGGGCTGTACCTGGTCAAGATCAGCAGGAGGTCCCCCCCCCTCTCTCTCTCCTCTCTCCTCTCTCCTCTCTCCTCTCTCTCTCCCTCCCTCTTTCCCTCCCTCCCTCCCTCCTTTTATCTATCCCTCTCTCCCTATCTCCCTGTCTCCCTCTCTTGCAAGGCAACACAAACTTAGGTAGGAAGTGCTAAGACTCCCCAGCCTACTCCCACTCACTCTGACATTTCCTGCCATTGGAAGAAAGGGAAATGTCCATGCAATAAATTAAAGAGGTCAGTATACTGGACAGTCATAGGAAACCAATTAGGTAGAAAATGTGCATTTCTAAGGTGGTGTCCATAGGACTGGCTGCATCTCTGGCACATCTCCATTAAACTTGAGGCAGAGGCAGGTGGAGCTCTGTGAGTTCAAAACTGGCCTGGTGTGCAGAGTTGAGTTCTAGGATAGTCAGGACTACACCGAAACCCTGTCTGGAAAAAAACAAAACAAAAAACAAAAAGCAAATGCTTAGTCATTTGTATGTTTCATCTCTAATTGAGTACCTCCTGACTTCCGGTTATCCTTGGAGCTTTAAGTCGGCTTCAGTGTAGCTCAAGAGATTTTCTTTTTAAAATACTCTTAAGTTTTCGGCTTCCTATAATGAACTCCAGGGTCAAGTACAACCTAAGATTCCTAAATTCCCTTCAAAGAACATCTTCAAATTCTTTAAAGAAATAGTGACCATTGATCCCCTAAAGCCCCCAAATTCAGTGTTTTAGGCCTCCCAATAATCCAAGCACTTGCACTTAGATCCTTAAACACCTGGACAGGATGTGCAAACTAGAAAATCACTCCTGCTCTAAAACTTGAGACTCCAACTAAAAGCTGGTTCTGATTTGGGGCTTCACGTTTTAATCAGGCCCGGCTGTTTAGAGAGAGGAAAGGGGAGCTGAGTCTCTGAGCACATGGATGAGGGTTGGGCAGTACACTGATGATGGCATGACATGAAAAGCAGCCATTGTCTTTCTGTTTGGAGACAACATCAAGCTCTATATATAGATAAGGCTAACTGTTCCAAGAAGTCTGGAAAAGTAGCAAAGACGGCCTTCTAATGTCATGTATCTCTCGTGCCTTCCATTGGCCTCCTTAGCAGCAGAGAAGTGGTGGATAATCCAGCTGACCCCTGCATAATGCACTTATAAATACATTCTTTAACTTGTCCCTGATCCTCACAGTCTCTTCTCAAAGGGGTCCCCCGCTATTTTGACCAGCTGACTCTCAGGCCACAGCCAAAAGCTCTAGTGAAAAACAAATTAATGTCTGAAATTTTATTTAATGGAAAGAGAAGAAATTTCCCAAGTCGGTTGTCAAGGGTTGTGGTGGAAGTTACAGACTGAGGGAACAGGAAAACGGGACATGATACGATGCAATTGATTTCAGCCTAGTGCTAGAGATCTCGCTCCTTCAGTACAGCAGCCATAAGACTTAGATTCACTTGATGACCTTGAGATGGTCCCAGAAGAAAAAGTGTTAAGTGGCTTGATAACTCAGCAACTTAAATGACAAGACATAGTAAGTCAGCCAGCTGTGGCTATCTTATTGGTCTTAAAAGTATTCTACTGGATTTTCCGTATTTCTGTTATTCTTTTATTTATTTAAAAAAGAGAGAGAGAGAGAGAGACCTTTTCAAGATTTCCCTTTGAAGACTCATTAAAATGTTTTATTCAAGCTTGTGTTGCTGGAGTATGTATGAAGTTTATTCTAGTTGTTCATGTATGTTGACCGTTTGTTCTTACCAATAACTGATTGGAATAAGCATGTATTGGAAGGTTGGACGTGCATGGGCATGACTCAAAACCGAATGGATTTTCTCCAAAAGAAAACCAAGCAACAATTCACCGCCATATGTTTGTTCTTAAGGATCTCACTGAAAATAAAGATAAATGTGAGTGTAAGAATGAGATTTTTAGGCAAGGCTGACACAAGGCGTCTCTTTGAATGAGGATCTTGAGCATTCGTGGTTTTGGAGCTCATCCTTAAAAGGCCTACACAGGAAAAAAAAAACCCTGTGTTGTGTGTGCATGTTGAATGATGCAACAAAGAAAAAGAGAGAGGAAAAAAAAACACTGCCAAATCCTGATAGCTCATGGCCAGAAGCTGCAGGCAGACATGCATGGGTGGGTAACGCACGGGCCGTGTCGTCGTTATTATGGTTATCTGCTGTGCGGGTATGTGTGATGGTGTTTGTCTGTCTGTTCAACGTGGATGCTTCTCTGTGAATGTCTTGTGCCTTGTTCTCTTCTGTTCTGTATGTTCCTTCTTCCTTTCCCTCCCCTCCACCCGCTACCTTACCGGGTCGGGTGACAGCATGCCCACGGTCCGGAATAGCGCCTGTGCTTTTGTTGCACTGCAGTCAGCTGGCTTCTGGGTTGGAGCGCTCCCCCTTCCTCCCTGCTCCTCCTCCCCAACCATTCCCCCTCCCCACCCTCCCACCTTCCCCCCTTGCCCTTCTCCTCACTCTCTCTTAACTCTGCCTGCCTTTTCTACCTGTTGAGACAGTAATCTTACTGATTTTCTGCTCCCAGAGGATGTTTTAAATAGATTTTCATTCGTTCTGGAATGGACAATCCTCTCTGAAGCATTTTTAAAAATTCTTCTACTCTGGTTTCAAAGTATTTGGCCAGTGCTAGATGACAAGCCTATACCCCAGACCACTGCTCGTCCTTGGCCCACTGCCCCATGAGTCTCCCTTTCCCTGGCTTATGACTAGTGCAGACCATGATAGAATCCTAAAAGCATTGCGTTGTATCCTTCCCTTATTTGGTAATCAGTTATAGGGGAACTCTTAAGTCTGTTTGAAAAAAGACTAAGCCAGCAGTGCACATGATTACAACCGCTATGTCCACCGTCTATGTATGTGCCTCTGTGTACATCTCTCTGTATGAGTACATAACAGTGGCATTCAAAGGCTGTCATTCAGTCAAGGGACTCTGCAGACCTTGTATGCGCTACCCAAGAACAAAGCTAAAGAGGTTTACGAATGGCTGCAGGACCTGAAGATTGCGTTGCAGCCTTGATATGCAGTTTGGAAACTATGTGCTGCTGTTTAACGGCGTGAACCAAATTTCTGCTAATGGGAAGAAGGGAAAAACTCTCCACAAAAGCTGACAAAGCAGGAAGAACAGGATGACTGAGCTTTTAGATTAAAACTACCGGGGGCGTCTGAACTCTTATGGCTGGTGGTGGAAGTATCAGTTTCCATGACATGGCCAAGTGATCAGATGTATGCTGCGTAGGTAAGAGAGAGACCGTCGCCTACTTTGTTTTCCTAATGGGAATGGTACTAGGCCTCTGGGCCAACATTTTGTTTCCTAGGGATTTTATTTCATTGTTCTCTTTTTTTTTTTTTTTCTTTTGTAATTTTCTGTAAAATATTTATATGATAACCTGATGATTGAACCCAGGTGCCTCTCTAGGTTAAGAAAAAAATGAAAAAAATCATAATCTTCATTTTTGTACTTACTGGAATGGCTAGGATTTCTGACTGATGGTAATTCTTTGAGGGTTTTCTTCTGGTTTAAAACTGCCATGTTGCACCACTTTGAGAAGCCAGATGGTACTTTCAAGAAGGAAAAATCCAGCTTCAGGAGCGCACGGTGCTTAGCCTGCACCACAGCACCTGTAACACCAGGAAGGCCAAACCTGAGTCTCTGCAGAAGACACAGCCATTGGGCATAAATTAAATGATCATGTCTGCACCTTAGGACTGCCTTAATTGCTCTCCCCAAAGTCCCATATGCAACAAAAGTAAACTTTCATTTGTTTAATAGAGTTTAAAGAAATTCATTGCATGCATTTTAATTAGAAGTGACTAGAAAGGGCTTGAATAGATGACAGGAAATTTTGAATAGAAGAACCAAGAAGTAATTTCCCACTTATTATTAAATCGCAATGTTTCCTTTTGAGAAATATTCTCTGCTTCACAAAATGCATCTTTGTCATTTTCTTTGAGAAAATGAGAGGAGTCTAATTTTTAACATGAAAGAAAAATACCTAAGCCAAAGCAGTTCTTGGAGGTAGATTTTTCTTTTCTTCACAGTACGCCCAGTGCTATGGTAAACTCTTCTAATTATATTTATTCAGAAATTACCCAACTATGGCAGTGTGCTATAGATTCATAAAAACAAAACAAAACACAACAAAAAACAATCGAACTGCAAAAACAAATTTAATGCCCCGGGCCTAAATGGCTTCTCAGTTTGGAACATAATCTAAGCAAGAGATTCCAGATGATTTGGTGTATTTTAAATTTTATGCCATTAAAAATGACAGTTTCAGCTTTAATGAGGTGTATATCAACTGTCTGTTGCTTCTTAATGGAAAACTTTGCATATCAATGATACTTCATAAACATATTTGTCTTTATTTTTTAAAATTAGCTTTCTAGTGCCCTCCCCAAGGAAGCAGCCTTCGCAGTAAAGCTCCTCCCTTGAAACGTCCTTGTTTAATGTGGTTCAGTGGGCACCACGCACGTATGTAGAACGCTTTGATATTCATCGGGCCAAGTAGAAGTGAGGGATTGGCCTTTGGAGAACTGCAAATTCATAATTAACTACAGAGAACTACTTTATGTTGCCCATTTATAACAGTTATTCAATAATTGTATTCATCAGTCTTTATAAAATGGATAAAGCCAATTAGAAATAAAAACGCTCTCAGCCTATCAGATTTCAGGACAAAAGGCTAGCACTGCTCCTCAGCTGCCTCTATAATTTATTGCATTACCATGCTCCCCCTAGTTGCCTGGTTCCACAGCTCGGGAACACCTGTGAACTCGAAAGGCTTCTGTTTTGATTTGACCTCTGCTCTGGAGCATTTGGCATCCAGGGTTCATGTGGGGAATTCTCCTTTCTTAGAGCTGATGGTGGAACAGCCTCCTCGCATACTCAACCAGCTCTCCATGTTCAGTTGGCCTCTTTGTAAATCACCTTAGAAAGTCCAAGCTTTAATGACCACTCAAAACTTATATCTATATGGCAACCATTATGTATTTCCAGAGCATTTGTTTTGGTTGCCTTTAGGCTCTAGTCAGTAATTCACCAAGGCTGACTCTCAAAACATGAATTCAGCAAATACTTACTGAGACTGTACTTTGTGCTGGGCTCCAGGTAGGGGAAAGATACAAAAATAAGCAAAATTAGATCTGCAACCATCTTCAAAATGACAGATAGAGATTATAATACAGTTATTGTGCAGATTTGAGGTCTTGGGGCAATAAGATGGGATTGAAGGAAAAAGCAGTAAATACGTAAAAGCTACCCTGACTGTCTTAACCTTCTGTGTTGTTTAACCAACTTCCTTAAGAGATCAGCCGAGGAATAAGCATGAGGAAATGGAAGCCATCTCTAGTGAGCCTTCCTCTGTTTAGCCATCCTCCTCTTCGCCTTCCCTAATTCAGAGCAAAGCTGGTGGCGAACAATCCCAGCTAACCAACATTGGGCTTGACTGGAGGACAGGCATTTCAAGGCCCACTTGATTATCTCCTGACCTAACTGCTTTTTCAGCTTTGAGGGTTTTATTTTTCCAGAATACCATTGATTTATGAAATTCTTCTTTTAAAAAAAATGGGTTGTGAATCAGATTTTTCTGATGAAGGCCTAACCTGCAATCTGCGGCTAGCAGGTGCTATACCATCTTGAAGTATGTGATCCAAGATTGTGCTAAATTGATAATGAACTGTGTTTGTCAGTATTGGCAAAGGATTTTCATTTTCTGAGAAATGCAAGATAAAACTTACATACATCAGTATGTGGCATCTAAATACATTCATATTTAAGAGATATAACAGAGTGTCCACAGCTAACAGTGCGCTTTACTCTTTTCATTCTGCATGCTGTTTTGACTGAGTGATTTTTAACCATTCGCCCTCATGTTTCATGTGCTTTCAACAGTGGAGGCTGAGAACTCCTTCTGCCTCGATTGTATAGCAATAACAGAATTACCCGATTAAAGAAATGAACATATGGATTAACATATTCAAGCTCTCCAAAGAAGTGAGAGATAGCAAGAGATTTGGCTCGTGTTTGTTTTGTTTTGCTTTTTTTTTTTTTTTTTTTAACAAAATCCACCCTCAGTTCTTAAGTGTTTTGTTTATGTCCCTCGAGGAATGAAAAGAAAAACGATTTGTTTTTACTTGTAAGGCCCTACTCAGTTGCCCAATTCCGCAGAAGAACTGGACAGTGAGGACCTCTCAGGTAAGGGCTAGTCACTAGGTAAGGCACTGCAGTGTCCAACCTGTGGGTGCTTTGTCCACTGTGACCCAATGACCACTTGGTTTGCTGAGCCACCAGTGTGGATTCTGAGACTAAGGAAAGAACAAATTCACCTAGATACTGTCTTCTCAGTTCACTCACCCACCTTCCTTTCCTGTGGTAACAATGTGTCTATTTCAGACCAAGGCCTGTGCCATGAGTATTGTAGAGAGCAGAATGCTGAAGCACTGTGCTCCGTGATTTGAAGTGATGTGTCCATCCTAGATGTACAAATTTGGTGGCAGTTGATGTTGGATTATGTGACATGATCCTAAAGCCGTATTTACTATCTCCATCTGTGGAATAGACTAGAAAGCCACATTACAGTACTTTGAAGTAGGTAATGGAAGGAGGGGCAACTGTTTCCTCACACACCAGGCTATGAACTAATTATCCACCTCAGACCTTTCTCACAGCTTACTCAGCTCTTGCAAAAAGTAGGCTTCATGCCTGATTCCAGAATTTAGGTGTTACTAATCCAGAATAAGAAGCATATCCTAAAAAGGCAGGAGGAAGGAGATTTAGAGTCAGAGCTAAACAATTATATGAACTCCCATGATGTCATGAGACTTCCGTGCCAACTCCCTACAGCTTCTGAAGCGCTCTGATTGGTCCGAGTACTTAGCAAATCAGTAAGCAGGCCCCTTGGCATTGCAGTGGGAGAGAGCAGGGCACAGCAGGAGCCCACTGGAGAGCAGGGTTCCATATTACCCCAAACCCTGTTCACTCTAGTTGTGTTGAATGGCTGGTGCTTGAGGTGCTGTGCTTAACTGTACTGTGAAAACCCAGCTCGGCCTCTCCCATATCTCAGAATACGTTGGATTGATTTCTAGCTCTGTGCTGTTTCGCTTTCCTGCTCTAGCCTTAATGTGTGAGGGTGCGCTGAGCTGTGGGAGTTTCCCAGAGTAGAGGCTTCCAGGAGGCTAGAGGCTGGGTCGGTTGCCTGCTGGGCCCCTTTCATATTGCAGTAAGCAACCAGTTAATGCTTTCTGGATAAATGAATGAATTCTAAAAACTAGTGAATTTCAGTGACTAGATTAGAAAGGAAGTCATTCATTCGTCATGGCATTCATTTGTCTCTTACTTGTGTTAGATATATTTAAAGAAGATACAAAATGATGCAAAAAAATTAGCTTTATTCTCTTTTACAATAAGAGCAGAGAAGTCCTACCTGGCTATTATGACTCAATGCCAGAGGAAAACAACTACTCCCCTTCCCCTGGCATTCACCTCAAACAGAACAACCCTCAGGTACAGTGATCTTTCATAAATCCTGAGGAAGTTCTCCTGGGTTGGCCTGATCTCTCTTGGCATATTTTTTCAGACAAGGAGCACTCAGTCAAGGAATTTTGTCCTCTTTAGGAAGCCATGAGTCAGCCAGGTACCTCTTCCCCCCAGCATCATCAATTAGGAGCTCTGCAGGTCTCAGCCCTGCACCAAGTAAGATGGGTCCCCACTGCCGTTCTATCTATCACCCGAGTCAGGAGCAATAAATGAACAACCATTTGTGTTCATAATAATTCGGTTAAATTAATAATTACAGTGCCCCCACCCAATCCCTCCCGGACCGAGGCACTCCTGTTGCTGGGAGTCGTATGTCATATGGAACGCTGATGAACTGGCAGGCTGGGGCCCGGCTGCCTTTGCATCTGGTTTGATGAACTAATCAAAAACTGATTAGCACCTTTGTTCAAAGGGGATGCTGATTAATCAATTACTATTGATTGTGAGCTTGGCTTCTCTAGGCAGCGAAGAGACATCTAAAGGGAGAAAAAAACAACCAATAAAAATTGAGCAGCTGTCATAGTGTTTAAATTTATTAAAACAAAATACATTATTTTTTATGAAGCTGTCTTGAAATGGGTCACTGAAGGGGAGCATATTGATTGAGAAAGGATGAACTTCTCAAATTTCTGTAGCCTGGAGACTGAATTCAATTATAATAGAAGACAAACAGGCTAACACCCGCCTTAAACAGCCCATCAATAAATTAGAGTAGGTGTTGCCCATTTAATGCTAAAGTGTGATAATGAATAATGTTCCCCACTCCCTGCTATAGTGGGTAGAAAGTCCATCCTTTCCACATTAGGGATTAATGCTTCACACTTCCAGATCCCCCCGCCCTGCCCCCACCCCTCATCCTCCATTCACTGGTGCCTGCCTCACTTAATGACAGTTTCATAGGCAGCATATGGTGTGCAGCCCTCAACCAGCAAAGCGAGATGCCCGGCCGATCCTCCTATGTAATCTGCATTTAAAGAAAGACTCAGTGCCTAGTTCACTGATTCTGTTATTGGCCACCTTGGAGGTGGGGGGCTACTCCAGTTCTTTTTTGAACCCTTTTATTTACTTTCTCTGTGTTAATTTTATTGGTGATAGATCCACACTAGTTTTGAATTGTTTTATCAATTACATCTGCTGTTTCTCAGTGACAGCTGGTGGTTACTGCCACCCATGTGGAATAGAAAAGCTTTAAGCATATTTATCCTTCTATTTTATTTTAAAACTTTAACAAAAATGTCTCCAACTGCCTCCCTCCCTTCAGCAATGGAGGGGCCTCCGGGAACTGTTCAGTGGAGCGAAATGTTAAACAGATTGCCAGAGAATGGCCCTCAGCGCTGGCCGGGCAGCCCATCGGTCTTCTGTTTTGGAAGCAGAGTCACGGACAAGGCATTCCAGGGCTGCTTTCAACTCTTGTTACCCTCCAAATGAGAAAGGGATCTGGAAAAATCTTTCATGCCCTTCACAAGCCACAAAACCATGTTGGGGAGGGGCAGACTTTCCCCCTATTTTTCATAACCCTTGCGTAGTGTTAGGGGTGACCCAGGATGCCAGCTCTTGGCTCCCCAGTTGGATTACAAAGGAAGCCTGGCCTTTCCATCCTAGCCTTTGCACCCAGCGATTCCCAGGCAGGGTGTAATATATATGGGCTCCTGCACACATGCATCCACCACACAGGTGAGCACATTGGTACATACATGCACAAACGCAAGCACGGACACTCAGTAGCCACTGCATTTCGGAGGAACTCTTGAGTTAGTGAGCACTGCATGAAGTGTGGCCCTGGTTTGGAAAACGAGCTGTTTAATTTCCTTGGTGGACGATATGTCAAAAAGAAGAGGAGAAAAGAAAGGCTCTGCCACTAAGCAGTACTCCTGGTCCTCACATCTATTACTTAATTTTTATTTCACAAAAGTATTTGAGTGTCATGTGCTTGGCTTTGAGCTGGCCCCTACTACACAGTGGTAAATAAGACCTTTCGGAACTATGCCAGCCTTGGATTTCACAGGCTAGTCCTGCTACCCCGTGATAACCTTCCAGTAAGCAACACAGACTGCTTCCCCAAGTTGATTGTGACTGTGGAAAGTTAAAGCCCAGCAGTTGCAAATGAAGAGCTGAGACAGGAGAAGGTGGAGGAGGCCAGTTTGGAAAGGCAGAGCAGAGATCAGCAACAGGAAGACTTGATGGATGGGCCAGCAGCTGTAGGGGATCCTCATGAAATTCCTGCGAGATAGTTAGGGAAGGGTTTGTACGTGAAGAAAGTGGGCGCCCATAGGGGGCCCGAGCAATTTACACATAATTTAAACGTGGGTCCTCAGGTTCAGGGTTCCCAGCCTCTGAGTACTCCACGGCTTCCTCTACTCTGGAGTCTCTTGGGAATACAATTCCTTTTGGCCCTTTCCACTTTGGCATGGGCATCAGGGGACGTGCAGGGCAAAGTTGGGCTATGAGCAGCACGTCAGACATACTGCCATGTGCTGACTGACCCGGAAAGGTTATTTTAATCATTAAGTTCAGAGGCAATCCATCCATACTCTGCTCTGATGTTTTCAGTGCCACTGCCCCATCAAGTCCCTAAATGATGGAATTAGTCTCCCTCTGAGGTGGCTCTAAACGCCATTGTGAAATAAGACTTGAGAAGGGTTAAGACATGGAAATTTCAGTCTTTAAAAGGTAAGCTATGCTCTCTGGGGCATATCTGTAACCTCAGAGCTTAGGGCCTGAGACAGAAGGATTTTAAGTTTAGTGTCAATCAGTACATTAAGAGATCTTACGAGGCCCATGGTTATTGACTTTCCCACAATGGAAATATGGACTTCACCATAGTGCTGACCTTTCCCATAATCCAACATGCTACTGTTTTCGCCATGGAAAGGAAGGTGGCCATGGCCAGATATACCAAACCTTTCCTTCAGAATGTTGCCAGCCACCGTGCCAAGTGTGAGTTCCAGTTCCACAGGTTGGACACTGCTTTGGGGTGACTTCACCATATTCATGATTCCATCCTGCTCACACCCCCCCCAAATGCCTGAGGCCCACCGAAGCATCTATCTGTAGAGACAGATTCTAGTGGGAATGCTGGTTTGAAACAATTCTCTCCTCCTTACCAGGTTCCTGTAAGGAAAACTCCAGTGTCGTCCTCAGTGCCTCCCCATTACTTAATACAGAGAAGGCAATCCCACTGTCAGTGTCCTGTTATGAAATGAGTAAAGCGGGGCTCTCTCTGGAGATGCTAAATGCCTTGGGCTTGGCATCCTGTTTCATGGAGTCTGAAGTAACTGGAGAAGGGAAGGAAATGTACGTTTAAAAAAGACTTGGGCTGATGTCTGCCCACCTGCAGGATGTTTAACATTGTAGTCCTCAAGTGCTATATCTGAATTGTAACGTGCATCCGGATGCCTTGTGTTTCCTTAATCGCCATACAGAGCAGCAAAGCCATCCGCCGCAGCACATGTCAATTCTGCATAGGTGAAATGAAAGCCTGGTGACCCTGGCTTCTAAAGAGCTGACAAATATTGGTCAGTGACAAGAACCAAAAAGACCCTCCTCGGGCTTTTATAGAACAGACACAAGCTCAGCAGACACTGAGTCCCAGTCACATGCCAAGTCCTTTTGTGCACAGCCATGCTCTGGCCCCTGGCAGGATATCCTTGAGGCCAATATCTCAAGGTAGATGATTGACCTGTCTGAAGTCACACAGGAAAGCATCAGGTCCAGCTTCTGGCCCAGGTCTGATGACATGTTAGGTCCTAATCAGTCCTCTGTGCCTAGGCAGTGACAGGCAGGGAGAGCCTGGGTGCTAATCACTGAGGGCAACAGTGTCCAGCCACTGTCTGCTCACAGTTGTTGTTTAAATGAGCATATGCTGAGCTCCAGGGTACACACTGAGGACGACTACTGCGGTTTTCCTTGCAGTGGCCTCTCACAGCCCCTCTAAGTGTCAGATTAGCAGCATGACATTGCTAGAACCGAATGCAGCTGATGGCTGGTGCTGGCCGCCTGGCATGCCGTATGGGAATCTTCATGATTTTCCTGCTTACGTTGATTCCTTCCCTTCCCTTCTCTGAGAAGATGGAAAGGAAAGGTTATGCTGCATAAAGGCTAGTTGTGTTCCAATATATATTAACATCTTAATGGGAAAGCTGTGCATGTACTGTATACATTTACTACTCTCTGACAAGAGGGAATTAAATGTCAGAAGGATTTGTAGCATCTATAATTGAATTGGTGCTGAGAAAAGCAAATCTTAGAAGAAGAATAACATATTAGGATTAGCAAACAACGTGGCGTTTTGTCAGCGCTTGCCATTCAGTCAGTGTGTTCCCCTCCAGTAGTAAAGTTATGCTTTTAAAGCACAAGCTTAGCTCGGTTGACTTAGGTGAGAGCTACCAGAGTTGATGGAAACAGGTAGCTACACCTTACAGACAGCACAGGCGTGGGTGGGTGTGTGAGTGTGTGTGTGTGTGTGTGTGTGTGTGTGTGTGTGTGTGTGTGTGTGTGTGCATGTCTGTGTGTGCATGAGGTTTTGTTTCTCATTTTTCTTCAGGTTCAGAGTATGTATACCACCAGCCTCCCCTCTCTCTCCTCCTTAGCAAGAAGTAGCAAGTGACATCACAGTCATTAAGCCTTTTCTGAGATAGCCTAATCCTTCCAGCCCTAGGAAGCCAGAGGCAGCATTTCCATCATAAACACCGAATCTAAGAGTTTTTAATTAAAGTGACTTGTCCAGAGAGACCTCAGCTGTGTCAAGTGACAGAGCTGTCACACAGTGTCAGCCTCAGCACAGGCTCCAGTCATCCCTGGGCAGGAGAGGCCCCTGTGGAAATGGGAGATCTATTATTCCCCCACTTTAAATGAGACCCAAGACAATTTGTAGCCTCAGTGGCTGCTAGCAGTATCTAACCAGCTGCACCAAGATTGCCAAATGGCCAGCTGTCCTAAAGGCCTGCACCAAGGAAACCCAAGGGAGGAGGGGACAATAGTGTAGTTGTGGCCATCACTCCTGACACTGCATATTTCACACCCCACCCATTCCAAAGCAGAGAACTCCGTGTCTCTCTGGCAAAAAAGGCCGACTTTAGATTCTGCACCCTGTGTTCCCGGATGGGTAGCCTGAGGTGGCCGGGAGGGCTCAGCTCAGTGAATCCCTCTGCCAGTCCTTCCTTGCCAGGAGCTTGTCAAGGACATCCTAGCCATTCCCTGGTTACCCATGGATCGCTGATTTGGCAGCGCAGCCTGCAAGGCTTATGACAGATCCACGATCATGGCATTCTCCTGGCAGTTCGTGTGGCACATCTCCTGCCAGGTGGTAAAGTAGCCATGGAAACAGGCCCCTTGCAGATGCCTGATCCTCACAGGCAGCAGAGCCTGGGGAGTGCTGTGTGAAGAAAGTGCCCCACCTCAAGTGTTTAAGGAGTGAATGCAAGTAGAAAAAAGAGAGATGCAAGGGTGGAAAGGAACTGAAAGTCCAGTCTAGTCTTCAGAAGTAGCCCCATTCACCTTGCCCTTGAGGAGGAGGAAGGCCCTCAGCTAAAGAAAGCTGAGCAGTTTGGCACGTCCCTGGGAATTTGATGATAGTAGTTTTTAATTTGTTTGTTTTTAATTCTTTTATTGTTGTTCTGAGATTTCTAAGATACTAAAATTAAGGCCAGGGTAGTTGAAGCTATGGCACAGAGGCTTGTTTGGTTTTTCTTTTTGTTTGTTTTGTTTTATTTTATTTATTTTTGCCGACTTGACATTCTGCAAGCGACTTATAAACTTCACCTGGAGCCAAGTAGTTTCAGCTTTTTTTGCCAGAAGAACTGCTAACTCAGATTTCTACCCAGCTCGTGATGTATCTGTCACACTTAGAGCTATGGACGCGGCGCAGGATGGGACAGAATAGGCAGACCAGAAGTCGTCCCACAACCAAGTGTTGTCACGGCCCACATTCAGTGCTTTCTACCTTAGGCCTCTATCCTGTTCAGTCAGCCGAGTTTGTGTGTGGAGGCGTTTGGATGAGGTTAACTACATGCAGACCATGGTTCCCCAAAACTAGAATTATTGGTTTGTATATGCATGTACCAAGCATGTGCTTGGTAGTTCTCCCCGGGACAGTAAGGGCACATCGTTATCCCAAAATAGAAACATACTGGCGACTATACAAGAGGAAGAACCGGAGCCTCTTAGGAAGCAAGAAAACAAGACTTTGCAAGCCCAAGAGGCGTCCCTTTGCCTGCAGTGAGGTTCCTTTATAAGAGCGTCACGCCCCCATTTCACTCTGCCCTTGAGAAGCTGTGGCACCGGGAGAGTTTGCCTCCGGTTTCCTTGTCTGACTACAACATGGAGGAAGACACTCGAAGAAATGGTCCCAGGAAAACAAGCAGCAAAGGGGACAGGAACTACGTGGATGCATCTACTCCCTCAGAGGGGCAAGACCTTCATCTGATGGTGACAGCCACAGCCTTTCCTCTTAGTGATTCCTCAAGACCTAGTCTTAATTCTTGCCTCATGAGCAGGACAGGGGAGATGGAGGCTGGCCGACTTGACCAGAGATCCTCCCCACAGTCCCCAGTTTTTAATCCCAACTCCTGTCAGCCAAGCTACATCCCTGTGGCATCACATGCTGCTGCTCTCTATAAGCAGCAAGGCATAAGCCGCAGGTGCAGGTGGTTCTTACCCAGCAGCAGATAACCGGCATCACCCCTACCACTTTGAGCCAATCCACAGCATGGTGGGAACTGCCTCCCATCCCACAAGAGGAAACAGAATGAGAAACAACTGCTCTCCACGGGGGAAGCCAGACCATGACAGGCACTTAGGAACAGTCACAGCTCTATTACTACCTCCCGTGGTCAGCCAGGGCTGGGAGTGGGGTGGAGGAGAGGTGGGAAGAGGCAGCAAGGCGTTCATAACCAGCAGTGTTCCCTGTAAATTAAACATCAGTTGCCTTCTGTGTCCATCTGCTGTAATTGAAGGCAGGAAAAGTGTCTTGGTGATTAAGTAGCAGTAGTAAACTTTCCGATCAAAGCGAGGATAGAGAGATTACGCTTATAAATAAGCATCTGCAAAATGTGTGTGTCCTTCAGGGTGGAGCAGACAATGAAAGCATAGGTAGTTAATGTGGGCTATGTACAGGGCGAAATAGCTAGAGCACACTTGGAGTGCAAAGGTCAAATGAGTGGTTGGGCTCAAGTAAGGAGTCCCACAGAGAGGACTTTTTTTTTTTAACCTTGTTTTGAGAAGGTTTTCATTCCTTCTGCCCCTCCCCCCACCTCCCTCAAGATCAAGCATACAGACAGCCACATCTCTCAGGAGATAAAGGGATTAGTCTTTTAATACTACACAAGAGTTGCTTGCACCCATGTAGCTGGGGACCATGTCTTAAACAGCTTCTAGAACTTCCATCTTCTCTCTCCCTCAGCCCTCCCAAGGTGGCACCTCCCCTCCCCTTTGCCTGATGCAGCCCTTTTCCCCTCTTCTGTATCGCTTTGTCCCAAGTCTAAGACACACAGAGTTTATTGAAATAAAGTCAAACTTTTCAATCGGTCTGACGCCCATGGCAACTGAAGATTGGTTGACTTCGCTCCCACGAGGGAAACACGCCTGGCAAGTGTTGCTATTACTTGGTCCCTGTGAGCACATTTGAGTGGTTGCGGTGGGGTGTGTCTCCACGGTGTAAAGTGAGATCCTCCAGCAGGCCCCAGAATCCAGTACCACTCTTTGGTGCTTACATTTCATCAGCAGCTTCACTGGTTTTAGGATCACCATGGAAACACACTGAAGGGTGTGCCTGTGATGATGTCTCCAGAAAGGAGTAACTGAAGAGAGAGGCCCAATCCTAAATGTGGGCGGCACCACTGACTGGGCCACACCCCAGGCCAATAAAAAGAAAAAGCAACCCAAGTACCAGCATTTGCCTTGTCCTACTTCCTGACTTGAGGATGCCCCGCTCAGTCCTGCCACCATTCCTTTCCTGCCATGACCAACTGTGTCCTCAAAAATGAGGACCAGAACAAGCCCTCCCTTATGTTATCTGTGCAAGTGTTTTGTCCCCGAACAAGAACAGTAATCAGTGCACACCCCACACACAGTGCTTCCCACCAACAAACTCAAAAACAATTCCATGATCACATTCTGCCTCGTGGAAAGGACTTTCAGTAGAGGTTGGGTTGTCTGCAGTCGGCAACACTTGGGCTGAAGCAGGAGATTCCTCGCCACTACATTTTAAGTGGAGCATATTAGACACGTTGCTGAAGGGCCTTGCACATCACGGAGTAGACTAATTGGCTGCAGCACTCTGCCTCCAACCCATCTCCATCCTCCAATTAAACTCCCATCATCCTGTTGTCCAGGCGACCTGCTGCTGCCTCTGACTTGGCATTTCTGTTGGGGTTTGAGGTTTGGGTTGTTCCGTAGTCCTTCGGAAGCTAACTCCATGGAACATTTTAAACCCTCCACGTTTTAATTGAGGCTCTTTTAATTAAAGCACTTTCCACGGGCGCCTTGGTCACAAGTGATTTCCCCACATCCTCAGTGCTTAGTCTCCAAGCAGAATTGGAAATATTGATAGAAATTCTAAGCCCTGCCCTCCCGCTGAAAGCGTTGTATCAGGATTCGGCTCAGAAGAGTACCATTACCTTTAGCTGTCACGGATCTGTACACTTGATCGATAAACTTCAAATATTATTAGAGGTGGAGGCTTCAGAGATTTGCTCTGTTCTTTGAAGAGAGACAGAGATAAATCTTTCTTAGAAATTGACTTGAATTTGCACTTTCGGTCTTCCCAGTGAAACGCATTTCTCTTAGGCATCTAGCAACTACAAGGGGGGCAGATTTATAGGCCATGTGCTTCATGTACTGAAAGATTTAAATGGTAAATCCTTCACATATGACTTCACAAATCATGTAAAGTTAAAAGATTTTTACCGTTTCTGTTGCTGCTGTGCTTAAATTGTAAGGTACAGCCAGTAAATCATTTTAATGGAGGTGTCGTTCTTGACTCAATAAAAAAAAAAAAAAAAGGGACAATGGTTTAGCTTCCACTCCAAAATGTTAATGTATTAATCAACGGGAGAATAATTGTTTTTTACTATGTTATAAATCTCAGGTGCCATTAGGATTTCAGCGAGAGGTGATGTAGCCACATTCCTAAATTAAAATTGTTTACTCTGCCATACATCCGTTCAGCATCACCGTAGCTCATTCTGGGTTCATTCTGGGGTTGTTCCCCAGCCCAAAAGTCAAAAGGGGGTTATCCTGAGGGAGTGAGACTCATAAGAGAAAACTAATTACACGGTGAGGTGTTAAATAGCATCCGAGCCATCTGGCGATGGGCAAGCATTCCTTCCTGCCTTACTGATTTTTTTTTTCTCTCCTCTTTTTCTTCCTTTTTATTTATTTATTTGCTTATTTATTTGTTTTGAATTAGGTTTTTAGGTTTTAAGTTGAGGCTATCTCCCTCACACCTCATACATGTGGCAAGCATGTCTCTAGTCTTATAAGCCTGGTTTTATTTCTACACAGTCAATGCTTTCTCTAAGCATGTTCCTCTAAGGAAGTGAGCTGTGGGGCCTCTGTTGTGCCCCTGCCCCCCAGTTCCTGTGATAGCCTAAAGGTACCAAGCATGGTGCCCATAAATAGTTAGGCCAGCCTCCTTAATTTTCAGGAGCCGTAAGTTCCAGGGTGTGGGTAGCCAGTGAGGTGAGGGACAGGCTGAAACCAACTCCCCCTCCCCCACAGCTCCCTAAGTTTCTCTCACACACAGTAGCACTCCTATGCTGCCTCTAATGAAATTGCCTTGTGGGGAGAACAGATCAATTTCAGCCCTGGACAGGTCAGTCTGTTCCCTCCATGTAACTTGATCCATCTGGTTTGTTCTCTCGGACTCCTCCATTAAAAAAAAAAAAAAAAAAAAAAAAAAAAAAAAAAAGGTTACCTTCTGACCCTGACCCTGGAGGCGGTGTCTCTGGGGCTCCTGGTGTCCTTTAAGGAGTCCTACATCCCTATCCCTCTTCTGATCTCAACAGATTCTCGAGCAGGTGAAGAGGGCGCCATCGGGACAGTGGACCACGCAGTGATTGGCGGTGTCGTGGCTGTGGTGGTGTTTGCCATGCTTTGCTTGCTCATCATTCTGGGCCGCTATTTTGCCAGACATAAAGGTAAGCAAGGTGCTTTGGCAGGCTAGAGCAGCGCAGTGCCACAGCCCTGGGATCGGGGGACTGCACTGTGGTCATTAATAGGCAGCGCGGTGTGGTGGCTGGCACAGCCTACGAGGTTCCTAAAATGGGGAGAAGGGGGCTGGGGTGGGTGAAGAAACCTTAGCAGCTGCTGCTGAGGACTCTGTGGGAGGAGTTGGACTCCCTCGCACTACAGAGCTGTATAGGTCTGTTGTTCTCCAGTCTGCATTTGGGGATAGAGTCAAAATGGTAAGGTAGGGGCTGGTGTGCCCAGTGGCCTGAGCCCTGGAAGATTGTATGCATGGTAAACATATGCGCAGCCTCCTCCTTTCCCAGGAGATAGGAGGACCAGTTTGCTGACCCTGAACTCTGAGTAAAACTGGTCCCCAGGGCCAGAATGTTTCCTCCTTCATGTGATGTGCCCAGTTTTGTTTTTTTTTTTTTAAATCCTTTGCCTTAAAAGCCACATAAATATGTATTTTTTAAATTATCAGGGCAATTGATTTAAATTGCCATTAATCATCACACTTACCAACTGTGCAGACTGGATGGGCAATCATCTTTGCCGATGCTCTTCCTCTCTGCCTCATGCTGCTCCAAGCCTCTTCTCCCCTCCTGGTAATTTAGCCTTCCTTTTCTTTGTCGGCCCTTGTCTTTCTCAGTTGTTTTTCTCAAGCACTGTGCAATGCATTAGCTTTGGGGTGGCGGCGGGGCAGGGGGGAGGGGACAGCTTTGTAGATGCTTGCATACTGCTTGGTTGTTACTTGGGATTGGGGAAGGTCCCTGGAGCCCAGCTGTGGAGGTGCAGAGTACTTAACAACAGCCTTTAGGATCCGGAAGTGCCTGTCTGGAGCTGTGCGGCCTAGAATCTCTGCCTTTCAGTGCTTAGCTTGGGAGCTAAGAGCTGGGTGTGTGCAGCATCCGTGTAGGATCAGGGAAAGGGGGTACACATGTCTGCAAGAGAGAGGACACAGGAAGGAAGCGCTTGACCACCTGCTTGCTCAGTTTATTACTTTAAAATCTGAAAATCCAGCAAATTGTCTCAGCCTTGTTCAAAGTAAAAGAGTCTTTAGAGTCAGAACATAATGGTAAGAGAGCTATCAGATTACACCAGGCAGTTTGAGTCCTACCTGCCGGCTACTCCGAGTTGAAGTCTCGTCTCTCTCCATGTAAACGCTCCGGATTTGGTGATAGAAATGTCACCAGCTGGGCTAATGTTCTGTCTGTTGTCATTCTAAAGTGGCTGTGCCAATTAGCAAATCCATGAATCCGGGTCCAGGCTCCAGTCACATGGTGAGAAAGAATCTCTTGTTCATGAACACCAGAGCCCAAGCCTCGCTTACAGCCTTGGCAATGCCAAATTCCATCCTCCATCTCATGCCCTGCTCTGAAATGGAAGGCATGAGGAAACCAACCCCTATACAAGTTCAAGCACAGTCTCCCCTGTGGGTAGCCAGTAGTGACTCGTGAAGCCAGGAGACTCTGGTTGGAGTAACTGATTCAAGATGACAATAGAAGCACCATCGGGGCCCTAATTCATTTATTGGCTAATTGTTCTTCCTTGCTTTGGTCTTTAACCATGTGCGAACATCTCTGGTCATCGGTCTTTGGTGTTTACTGTTAATGCGTTAGTCAGCAGCTCTCCAGCTTTCTGCATTTTAGCCCCACTCACGTCTTCTTCTCTGGTCATAATCACTGCTCTAATGTCTTGTTTGCTGAATTACATCGCAGCAGCTCAGTTGGAGTGGTACCTTTGGAGCCCCGGATCCCCATCTGTCTCACCCACCTCGCTCTCTTCTTCCAATTGTTTTTTTTCCCCCCCTCTGCTGCCTGCACACCACTTCGGCTGATGATGGCCATAAAGCAACTTGCCATCTGTGTAGCACCTCACAGAGGCCATCAGAGAGTCACAGTGCTTTACCCCTTCATCTTTCAGGTACATACTTCACTCATGAAGCCAAAGGAGCCGACGACGCAGCAGACGCAGACACAGCTATAATCAATGCAGAAGGAGGGCAGAACAACTCTGAAGAAAAGAAAGAGTACTTCATCTAGATCTGCCTTTTTGTTCCAATGAGGTGTCCAACTGGCCTGTTTAGATGATAAAGAGACAGTGATGCTGGAACTTGCGAGAAGCTCGTGTGGTTTTTTTTTTTTTTTTTTTTTTTTTTTTTTTTTTTTTTTTTTTTTTTTTTTTAAATGAGTGGGTGGAAAGATGCGAGACTGGGATGGCTTGGGGTTTGCTATGTAAAAACAAAAAGAAAAACTGTTCTTTGAAAGGACGCTCTGCTGTTTGACACCTCTTTTTAATCTGGTTTTAATTTGGTTTGGGTCTTGACTTTTTAATTTCTGTTTTCTTCCTACCCAGTCAAACTTGGGTACTTGGGTTTGGTTTTGGTAGATTGCAGAAAATTCTGTGCCTTGTTTTTCATTTGTTGTGTTTCTTTCCCCTTTCCCTTTTTATGCATTTATTTTTCATAAAATCAAACTTTTCCCCTCCCAACCCTCCCATTTTTTGGAATTGACCTGCTGGGATTCCTAAAACTTGCTCCCCACTGTTGCCGTTTTTTCTGCTTTTTTGTTTGTTTGTTTGTTTGTTTGTTTGTGTTGACAGTGACTGCTTTCTGTTCCAAATTCAGTTTCATACAAGGAAAACCAGCACAGTTTAGATTTCATAGTTCAGAACTTAGTGTCGCCATGATGCATTCTTCTCTGTTGTCGTAAAGATTTGGGTGAAAAAAAAAAAAAAAAGAAAAAAACAGTGAAAACTCTTTGCTGCTGCCCATGTTTAAATATGTAGAGCAGTGAAGACTAGAAAAGTAGCCTGTGACTCAGAAACTGTCGTTTGCCGTGGATCTCCATTACTGTACAGGGTTATCTGCAAGTGAGGTGTGTGTCGCAATGAGATTGAATCTGTCTTTAATCCTTTATCTGTAGGCGGCTCAGTATAGATTACCCCACGCTGTGCAGAAAGGTTTTGGGGTGGAAAGGTCTCCTCCTTCCTCATTGCCCTAAACAGATCCGACAGGTGAGGTCTGCCCCTTTTATGTACGTGGACAAATTTGAGTTGCCACAGGAGAGAAAGCAGGGAGGGGGTAAAACAGTTCTGCTCTAGTTGTTTCTGCTCTGAACAGTTCCATCCACCTTTCCCAATTGGCCTTACTGCTCGCTGACATGCAGGAGAGCAAGTCCAAGTGTTGTGTGAACGACTGAAGGGGACAGGTTTTTGTTTGGGGGTTTTGCGCTTTTGTTTTGGCTTTTGGTTGTTTTTCCTTTGTGCTTATTTAGGAAGGCAGTAGGATGTAGCCTGTATGTACTGTATATTACAGACACCGTCCTGCTGGGGTGCTTGTCCTGCTGAGATTTCCAACTCCAGTCCCCGTGCTGCTCTCATTCCTTCAGATTTGGCTTGACAAAGGCAGGAGGTACAAAAGGAGGGCCGTATTGTTCTCAAAAGGTCAGAGCCGAGGCGGAGAAACAGCATGTAGAGATTTTCAGTTATTTAATCAGAACTCAAATGTGAGTGTTTTTATCTTTCTACCTTTCATGCACTAGCCTTGGCCTCTTTCCTCAGCCTTAAGAACCATCTGCCAAAAATCCCTCTTCTCGCATGATGGCAGCCATAGCACATAGCTACTAAAATAAGTTACCTTGAACACATCTTAGACCGGAGCCTGGGGGAAGGTAGACGCTGAGTGGGGGTTTGCTGAAGTGTTACGGAATTCTAGAAGTAGTTCTGAAGGACGAAACCTAAACTTACCACATGTGTTGGTAGGCTCCAGACTCCAACAGGAAAGAAGGCATCAGAAAAGATAGATCTATCTATATATATAAATATATAAATATATATTATATAACATTTTCAGTCAGTACTTTTGGATTTTGCAAGGTGCATTTTTACTATTGTTACATTATGTGGAAAACTTACGCTGATTTATTTAAGGGGGAAAAAGTGTCAACTCTCTGTTATTTGAAAGCATATTTCTTTTTTTTTTTTTTTTTGTCTTTATTTTTAACTTCTGATAGAACCATTGCAATATGGGGGCCTTTTGGGAATGGACTGGTGTATGTAAAGGAAAATTCATTGTGGAGCAGTGTTTTGTTGACCCCTCTCCTGTCCCTAGGCACTTAACCAAGACAAAAAGCCACAAGGAACATCCCTTTTTCAACAATTTTATAATGTGCATCTATTCCGAGCCCTTAGCACCCGTCCTGACCATAGTGTGCACACATCAAAGGGTGAGAACCAGTTAGCATGTCGTTGAAAGGGTTTTTCAGCTGTTCTTTTTAGAGAAAAAAATAAATAAAAATACAAAAAAAAAAAATTAAAACAACAAAAAACAAAAAACAAAAAAAACCTATCATTGTTCACAGAATTGGCATCTCATTTTCTGGACCGCCCATCTTTCTGTTTTGACAGGTGTACAGTAGTGCAGTGTTCTGATGTAACTTTATGGCTTATAATGTTGACATGTCTCAGGTTCCTGTGTTTTGATTGGTGTTTTTCCGTCTCAGGTAGATTGCAAAGTGTAGGCCCCACACATTGGAAAAAATAATAATAAATAATAATAATAATAATAAAAAACAAAGCAAAAACAGGAAATTATGGATTTTAGTTGTATATTGGTTTATGTATTTTTCTTAAGTATACAGTGCACTGTTTGGAATGTATTGTTGAGTATTACTTTGTACAGGCTGATCACTTTTTTTAGAGTGAAGAAAGAACAAACTTGTTTTTTTGTGTTTTTTTTTTAAAGGAATATAAAATAATGAAGGATGTATAATTGATGCCAAATAAGCTTGTTCTTTAGTCACGACGTCTTGTTTCTCCCTCTAGGCCAGGTCTGTTTCTAAGGTGTACAAGGACCATGTTACAGTGTAAGAAATCCCACATCCGTGTTCCCATTCGCATTTTGTATTGGTTCATGTATACCATTTTTACAAAAAGACAAAAAAGAAAAAAAAAGAAGTACTATAAAATATCTGTCTTCTTAATAAAAAAAATTAATGTTACAAGTGATCCTTTAAATCTCTTTCTGGATTCTTATAACACCCGGCCTCTGGTCCCACCTTCCTCTTCTAGGACCTTGTGTGTGGGGGCCCAGAGCACTGGCAGTAGGCGGCTGGGAAGCATCTGCCCACTGGGCTTCTCTCTCTTGTCTGCTCATCCTTGTCCCTACCCTATTCTGCCCTCACAGTAGATGGGAGAGTCCGGTGCTTGGCTGAACAGAGTCACCTCCAGTGGGCGTGCAGATTTGTGCAGATGTGCGGGCACAGTTGCCGGGGATGGCGCCTCCCGTGGATGTGTCCACCACCATCCCCCACCACCACCGCCGCCGCCACTTTCACCCACCACCCACCAACTCCCACCAACTTCCCTGTGTTGCCTGCTTCACCCGTCTCTTTCTTTGGGATTCTGTGTCTTAACAATTCACAATGCCTTCTTCCTTTTAAAATTCTCTCTCCTTTCACAAAATGAAGAGGTGAGCTGCTGAGTGCTGGTCTGGCTGCCTGCAGATTGTTCTCGCTTACCATTTAGGTTGTGGAGACTCCGGGTCCAGGTGGACTTTGAGATTCAGCAGCATGGCATCATCATCCTTGCCTTGCAGGCGAAGTTTGCAATGGCCGCACTTGTGCAGAAATCTGACCGCCCCAGAGCACCCTTTCTCACCCTCCACCCCTTTCTTGTTGAGTTCCTCCTCTGTCACGGTCAGGTAACCAGGGAAGTTTGGCAGGGAGAGACAAGGTAAGCTCCAAAAAAGGACAAAGGCTGGGCATCTCACTTTGGCTTCTTACATCATTGTCTGGTCTCTAGCTCTGAGCAGAACAGCACCTACAAACAGAAGCAGTTATACAGTCACTGAGTGGCTGGCACATGGGTGTGGGGGATACCACCAACAAGTGTAAGTGATCACTAGAGACTGACTAAGGCACCAGTTACCTCAGGGAGGAAGGAAGGGACCTCATTTGTGATGGCCACATAGTGTATATGAATACGTACCAGTAGAGATGTCTTGGGGGAAGGGAAATGGGCAGGAGCTGGCAAGTCAGCTCAGCAGAAGAGCCAGGAGACTTCCCAGGACA
This sequence comes from Acomys russatus, assembly GCF_903995435.1. Lineage (NCBI taxonomy): Eukaryota > Metazoa > Chordata > Mammalia > Rodentia > Muridae > Acomys > Acomys russatus. The sequence continues at coordinate 39,456,335 of NC_067150.1, forward strand.
TTAGAGAAGAAAAGTGAGTTAGGTGCAGAGGGCAGTAGACCTAGCCAGCAGGTGGACACGGGAGGAGAGAGAGAGAGGGCACCCCTATGGATGGGATCCATCTCATGCCTGTCCTCATAGTCAAGGCAGAGTTTCGAGAGTTCGCTGGCCTTCCCCAGCTTTTGCTAAAAAGCAGTTATCAACATGGGCCACGATCTGCCATATCTCTATGGGACAAGGACAATTTAGGATAGCGCTAACGATCAAGGGCTAAAGTAGGCCAGCCTTTACTAGTAGTCCCATCTTCACTAGCTGTGAAGCCTCGGGAATGTCACCCAGGCATCTGATCTTTGTCTTTTGCTAGATAAGATAGGATTTGTTATAACCTCAGAGGCTGCTAGGGGAGAGAGAGTAGATACGTGGCCCATGGGCTGGGAGTACAGCTCAGTGGAAAAGCCTGAGGTGAGCACGCATGAGGTCTTGACTGCATTCTTCAGCACCATCAAAAAGATAAGAACCCGATGCCTAGGCAGTAAGATTGAAGTAAGCACACTCGTGCTCAGTATACTGTAATGTTGATTTAGAAGACAAGGTTGATGCCGGGCAGTGGTGGCGCACACCTTTAATCCCAGCACTCGAGAGGCACAGGCAGGTGCATCACTGTGAGTTCAAGGCCAGCCTGGTCTACAAAGTGAGTCCAGGACAGCCAAGGCTACACAGAGAAACCCTGTCTCAAAAAACAAAACAAAACAAAAGACAAGGTTGCCCGTGGCTTCAGGAACTGGCTACTCTGTAGAGAAAGCTATCTTGTAGACTGATCACACCCTTGTGAACTTTTTCATAGAATATTTAAGGACTTTCTCATCACGGTTCCATCGATGTTCTTGTTTGTAATTATTCTGAGCCACATGACATCCTGTATGTGCAGTGTCCTCATCCATCTCCTTGCTCCAGAGTCACACACAGTGCAGGGACCCCTGGTGGTCAATGAACTGAGGCAAACACAAGGTGGCAGCTTGGCAATTGAACCACAGTAGGGCATGCAAATGAAAGATGCCAGAAGCAGCTGACTTAGCACACAGTTGATAAGTTTCCTGTGTGCCTCTTGGTATAGCAAACAAAACAAAACAAACAAACAAACAAAAAAAACTGCTCTTGCTTCCTCTAGAAGATTCTCAAAAATGTTTGAGCTGGTTGTTTTCTCCAAAATCCATCAATCGGAACCCTGAGGTGATATCCAGGTGTTAATTGGTGCAATCTTTCACTGTCCCCTGTCTAGTTAAAATGTAACTTTTATATCATGGACTTACTCTGTGGAGAGCTGTTCCTCTCAGCCTGTCATTCAGAGGCTTAAAGCAATCATGTAGTCACCACATGACAAGTGCAAAGACCCTCCTTGAGTGAGGCTTCTGTTGCATTAGAAAATGTGGCCTCAGATTCCTAACATATCTTTTTGTCAAGATCATAAAGAATCAGATTCATTCAGTGAATTCCATACATGTACAGATAGTTCAGGAAAAACCTCCAAGATGAAGCTGAAATGACCTCAGCCCACTGCACAGCCAATGGGAAAAGAGGCTCCTCACTATTGCCCAGACAGGCTCACATCCACTCCGTCTTGGCACATAGTAAATCCTCAGCAAGCAGAGGGCCTTAAAGGGCCAGCAGTCAAGTGCTGGTCGCCTGGCTCAACGTTGTACTTTTAATCTCTATTTCAAGGTTTGACTTTGCAAGTCCATCTTCACCTAGGTAGCTCCTGGTAAGGTTTTGAAGATATGTGCCTGTCCACCCCAAGTTTAGTACCCTGGGTCCATCTGTCCCTGAGGCCTGTCAGCATTGGTACCTGTTTCTCCTCTGGGTAATAGCTTTTGAGTAATGACTGTTACCACATAAGAGTCCTTCAGAATGAGGTTAGATAATTGAAAATATGCTCCTTGCCTTATTTGTGCTCATATAGAAATGCTGAAATATGCCTCTGGTGGGAGCTGTGGGATTATGCAGTCCCCACACCACTTTAGCTGGTAGGAACAAAGGGGATAGGACCCAAAATAAGAACATCCCAAAGCCTAGACCTAAATATAGTCAGAGTCTAATGCATTTGAGTCTTACTGTCATCAGCATCCAGGCTCTTTTGTACAATAGGAAACTATATGCTTTGATTTAAAGATTATTTTTGTTTGGGCTTTTTATTTATTTATTCATTCATTTATTTATTTATTATTATTCTCCTCCTCCTTATTTTGTTCTGTTTTGTTTTGTTTTGTTTTTTTAATTCCCCAAAGACTCTCATGTGTAAATCCCCCAGTGGCCAGTGTAGGAACCACAACTTTTGGTTATTTAAATGCAGATAGAATTAATTTCAAGACCTTCTCTCTTCCACACATGCACACCCACCCTCACTCTCCCACTTTGCTCTGGGGAGTCAGGACCACTACTGAGGAGCAAAGCAGCCCACGCCCTGAACCAAGACCTCTCCAGCTGTCCTCCATGCACATGCTGGCTCACGCTCATATTTCAGACATGCCCGCCTTAAATCTTCTTTAAGTGCTATCTTCTCAGGTTAATTAATCACCAAGCTTAAACTTGCTGTTACCAGCAGGAAGTCCATCCTGAAGTCAGCAATGTTACGATTGCATCTTCTAATACTGTTTATCCTGCATTAGTGTTTACTTAGGGGGAAAATTGATCCGTAATTGATATTTCAGTCTTCCAGAGCTGGTGTTGGAAGAGCCTAATGCAAGCCTTTAATAGCAAGCAAATATTTAAATCCCTTAATGGTTGCTGAATATTGAAATGTGTGACTTCATTACTCTTTTCAGTTTGTTTTCTCTGTAGTTGTGTATTTCATCCTTTAAACTTGCAACGGATGCTGGCAGGCTCCAGTCTAGCTAATCCACAAAAGCTGTTTGCCCAGACACAGCAGTCCTGATTAAAAAGTATTGCAATGGATGGGGGTCTTCTACACTAATCAGTCTCTGTTAGCTAGTGACGAAATTACTATCCATCTCTCTCTCTCTCTCTCTCTCCCTCTCTCTCTAGGCCTGTTTTCTCTAACCTCCTCTCCCAGAATAAAGTGATGGGGGCAGCTATAGTGTCGCAGTTAGGAGCGTGAATCTTTTATCGTTTGGACAAGGAAGGGAAAAATGCCATTACTGTCAACTGAAATGTCCTACTTGGGTTTTTTGCTCCTACTCCGCTGCCAAAGCCCGTTGCTGCTGCTCACAGCTGTTCTTGATGGCTTGATCCTTAACACAGCCAGAAATGCAGCCGGGAGGCACTTAAGACAGTTTATGGAAAATAATAGATTTCCTTGCAGAGACACCAAAGCCTCGAGAAGGGTCTGGATTCGCGTTACACCCTGGCCAAGACCACCAGTTTTCTCCCTTTCTGGCCTCAGTTACAAAGCCTCTTGTTCAAAAAAAAAAAAAAAAAAAAAAAAAAAAAAAAAGGCCCTCTTGAGTTCTGTTTCCCTGGTTGGTTTTTATCTGCACTGCAAGTCTGGCTCTGGAGCCCTTTGTCTCACCACTCGCCCGCAGCTGCGCATGAGATCTGAGAAGAAACAGTACCTCCACGGTGGACAGAAAAGATGCTACGATGTGGAAAAAGAACTCCCAGGAAAACTGGCAGAGGCGAGCTGAGACGCAGCTCACCACCCTGGGTGCCCCAGAGACAAACGGCTGTGTTGGAGGCCACCACTGCCCTCCGGGCACATGGGTGGGGGGATCCTTCCTTCCCCGTGTGGCCAATCAGGAATGCCAAGAAGTGGTGTAGTTAGCTCTGCTCCCTTCAGCTATGCAGCCCCATTTCCCAGGCCAACTATCAGCCAGCCTTTAGTTGAGAGGCTCTGGGAAGGACATTCCCTTGGGCAGCCCAGGAGGGAGTGGCTTCAAATACTGGGAAAGCTTCGAGAATGACAGGACCACAGGCTTGCAGCTTTCAGACTGTTTTTGCCAATTCAGGTCAAAAGCCATTAGTCTTTGCCCCACCGGTGCCTGGAAGTGAACTTAGAGAGGGTGTGGCCCGCAGGCAGAAGCCTGTCTCTCTCCTTCCCTTTCTCTCATTGCAGTTGCAAGCATCCCCAGCTCAGTGCCACCACTCCCCCGCTGTTTTATTCTCAGCTCCTCCTAAATGGAAACCATTAATCATACTAAATTGTGCAATGATTCCATGATAGGGAGAATGCTGATGGCAAAAATCATTCTCCTTTGTTGTGCCAGGCAGGCAAAAGGCAGAAGTATTAGTTTGTCTTTTGCGAGAGCCTGGCTCCTTGCAAATGCTGACCATGTGTTCGCCCAGGCAGCTGCCTCTATGTGCACAGCTTATTTTAGCATCGGGCTAAGGCACCCCAACTGTTGACAGAAAACAAGGCTCCTATCCTCCTCTTCCTCATTCCAAGGACTACCAGGAATATTTAAAACTGCGGCTGCCCTCACCCAAGCTCTTTCCCACTTCATGGTCCTCAGGTTGGGGAGAGGGCTGAAAGGGGAATGGTGGAAACCCCAAACATGGTCTCAGATGGGGTGAGCTGCTAAGGTAAGCTGTCTGTCCATCCACCCTCCCTCGCAACCATCCCCCTCCCGACACACACACACACACACACACACACACACACACACACACACTTCTGCCAGCTGGATTGCAGGAAAAGCCAGGTGTGGGTACCAAGGAGGCTTTTTTTTTTTTTTTCTTTTCAGAATTTGATGTCTGCTTCGCTTTCGACAAGCCTCTTTGTAAGCCACCCCTTCTGAATTAGAATCATTTTCCAAAAGCTCTTAAGCTATGATTAATGCCAGGGCTGTTTTTAACAATCATCCTGCCAGTCTTAAGCTGTAGTCATTTTCAATAATTTGGAGTGCTCAAAGGCAAGCCAGGAGTTTGTTGACAACAAAACCCAGAAGAGCACAGCCAGGCAGCCACAAAAGATGGAAAAGCAAAGGGACCACTTGGGCTTAGCTGGCTCTCTGCTCCTAGAGTTTCACTACTAAAAGTTTGATTGAACACTCAGAGTGCATTAAGGATCCAACTGTGAACATGGCTGGGCGAGAGGGCTGCCAGCCTGGCTTTTGTGTGAACAAACGAGCAGCATGTTTGGAGAGCTTCTGGTGTATTTATGGACACGCGTGCTCCATTCATGCCGTCCCCAAACCAAAGCTTCCCCATTTGTCTTCCTTCTGCCAGCCTTGAAGACCAAGAAAGAAACACCATGCCTTCTGCTTCGGAGACTGTTTGCTTCCTGTGGATGCTGAACAGGTCTCTGGTTAGGATATGGGAGAACTGACCATCTCCCTGACCATGTGTGTGAGATGAGTGCACTCTCTCTCCTCTCTCTCTCTCTCTCTCTCTCTCTCTCTCTCTCTCTCTCTCTCTCTCTCTCTCTTCTCTGTCTCTCTCCGTCTTCTCTGTCTCTCTCTGTCTCTCTCTCTCTCTCTCTCTCTCTCTCTCTCTCTCTCTCTCTCTCTCTCTCTCTCTCTCTCTCTCTCATCTTGGCAGTTGCATGCGAGTTTCCACCCATTTGAAGCCCAGAGCAGATGAAGCTGCGGCCAACAGTGCCACCATCAAAGGTTTACTTAGTTCAAACTTCTGTGGCACTTGCTTTTACGTCAGTGCTTTCTCCAGGAGGAAAGTGTCAGCTCCGGGTAACAGCCATTTAACCCAGTGAGTTAGGTGTGATTGAGAGATAAGTTGTGTCTCAGTTTAACCCCGCCTCCTGGGTGTGTCACCAGTGAGTCGACTCCCAGGAGAGCTGGAGATGTTTGTGAGAAAATTTCCAATACCTCCTTCAACCCTGAATGACAGCAGGATCCCAGTCCCTCTCCCAGCATGTGCCTACTCTTTGCACTTCAAGATGCTTTTTTCTGAGGCAGAGTGAATGGAATTACAGTGCCTGGTCTCTGGGGCCATGTTTCTGGCTTAGCTAGTGCCACTCTAAAAGGTATCAAAAGCTGCCAAGGATACTCCAAGGCTTTGTAAGAGTTTTGGGCTGGGGGGGCGGGGAGGGGGCGAAAGGTGGAGTTCTGCTGTAGGTATCCTGCCATGGGCCCTGAGCCTTTGAGGAAATGGCATTTCCTCAAAAGTGCTGTTTGTCCCCTTATATTCCCTGCCACCATTCATGGCATCAGCCACTCTCCCAAAGCTGGGGACCCCAGCTTCAGTCTTTATTCTCTCTATCAGCCTCCCTCAGTAGTTACAGCTCCTTCCCATAATCCTCCAAAGGCTCCTCCCACTCCACCTAATCTCGTTATTTGCATGTCACTAACCCTGCCCTGGGGCCTCTTCAACCCCAAGACCATGACAGCCTCTCCAGTGACTTCCCCGCTCTCTGCCCACCACCCCCATCACTAGAGCAGATGACCTACCTGGGTCCCTCCCCTGCTCAGGCAAAGCTGCTGCTTGACTTTTTGAGTTTACCATTAACTGCTCACACCATGCCTTCACCTCGCTCTGGCCCACAGCCACACTCCCTGACCCCCAGCTCGATGTCCTGTGCTGCTCCATGCACTCATGCCACTTCAGCACCCTTCCTACCTCTGTGCCTTGGAAAATCGGGGGGGGGGGCCTCCCAGGGGCTGATTCAGAATTCATCCCTTTGCCTTCTCAGTCCCTTATTTTTACCTCAAATTCTGTCCTTATCTCATACCTGAACTACTTATTTACTATTCTGTCTCCCCAAGTAAAACAGTAAGTTCTCTGAACGTAGACACAGAATCCAAGCCAGCTCTGTATCTCCAGAATCAATGGTGGTGCCTGGTTCTGTGCTTGATAAAACACTGGATAATGAGAGACGATTTTTCCGTCTGTGATTGGATGAGTCTTTCTTCTGTCTGCTTCTTTTCTGGAAATAGGCAGGTACGGCCTGTTCCTTTCTTTCTAGCTAGCAATTCTAAACCATTTCCAACATTTCCACGTGCTTTATTGAATTTGGATTTTGTTTCTTCCTGTCATGGTCAAAGTTGTTGGCTGTTTTTGGTTTACTGTTTCCCACCCTACCTTGTTATCTCTCTCACTGATTTATCCGTAACTACAACGCCCATGTCATAGGAACCAACACCTCCAGGACTTGTGAACATATTTCATGCCTGGAAAGGAAATAAATGGGAGCTCCAAAATCTGAAGGAGACAAGAAAACTGTCCCGCCAAATGTGTTAAGCATTCGATTAAACACCTACAAAAATATAACATTGTCAAACCAAACAGCAAGCCACAACAAAACTGATTTTTTAAAAAGAAGAAGAAGAAAAAAGAAAGAAAGAGAAAGAGAAAAACTTCAGGCAGCCCTTAAGTGGAGGCTGTGTAGGTTGCAGGCTCTCACGGTGTGGACGCAAGCTTTACTATACTATTGGGGTTCTAGGCCCTGCAAAGATTTCCAAGCCATCCCCACCTCACTTCTTTCCTATCCCCATTTCTCCCTTCTTCTCCCTATCCCTCATCTCTTCATCTTTTTCTCTTCTCTCCTCCTTTGTTTTCTTCTCCCCTTTCCCTTCTTCTCTCTCTTCCCTCCCCTTCTGCCCATCTCCCGAATCTCCCTCTCCCCAAGTATAATAAAACAGGCTCTGAAGGAAGCCAGCTTAGCAAAGGAGCAAGCCTATCAGTTTGCAAAAGCTGACCCTTCACAAGGCTCCACCCTCATGCACCTGGAGGCTCAGCATGGCAAGCTGTACCTCTTCAAATATGCACAGAATACTTGCGATATGTTAAGTGTTCAATCAGACACTCTCTTTAGCCATGGTTCCCGCTTGCCCAAAAAGGGCGATTGCAATTGATAGGTGTATGTGACCTGCACAGCCAAGCTTCAAGGCTGCAAGGCAAGTTGTCCTGTCCAATGATGCTCCCTGGCTTCAAAGGCCAGCTGTCTTCTCCATGTTCCAGCTTTGGGGCGGGGGGGGGGGTTGGGGTTGGTGCCTGGGTGGAAGGATAGGATGGTCGTTGACGAGCTGCAAAGCCAGGGGCCTGAGTACTGTTTCCAGCTGTACCTCTGATTCAGCCTGCCTCCCTGAATCCCCCATCCCCCCTTCAACCCTCCCCCCCCCCCCCAGCTCTCCTTCTATAAAGAGCCTCAATCCTGAATTGTTTCCAGCCCTTCGTGAAGTGCTTTGACATCTCAGTTCCAGGGCACCATCAGCAAAAATGATGCTGTCCCAGGGCATTCAGAACCCCAGTAAAACATGCTGCCTGCTCTTGAGTTGGAAATTAAAAAGCTGTAATAGGTGACGACTAATCCCATTGTTGTTTCATTGCCATCTTGGGATCATCCAATTTGGGCCCCTTTTCTTCAAAAAATAAATAAACTCTTTTGTGAAGAATGGTTTCATTTGCCACATAATTTTGACTTGTATAATTACTTCTGTGACTTCTCTCCACAACCTCACTCAGGTTAAAAAAAAAAAAGAAGAAGAAGTCACCCACTCCCCACAGCCCGCACTGCGGCCTCCCATTGTTTGGTGCTCGGTAAAGTAATTGTGCAATTAGGACGGAGAGGCTGGGGCCCCCGCGCTTCTCCGCATTGTAGCTTGGGAGTCTGACTTTGGCTCTGGCTTGCTGGAGAGGGTGAGCCGGCCCGTTATTAAAAAAACAATTATGCTGTTAAGAAATCAGGAGCTCCACAAGTGAAGAGCATCGATTGGCAAGAGCTGGTCAGTTATCACCAGAAGGTCCTGACAACACACTAATAGGTTTTTCTGAAGATCCAATCAAATTTTCTAGGCAGAGGCTCGAGGTGTTCCACATGGGATAATGCTTGTCCTGTGCGGTATCGATTTCAGTGTGTGGCTGCTCCCCTCTCCCTCTTACGGACTCCCACTTCTGCTAAGGCTACCTTTCTCTCTCTCTCTCTCTCTCTCTCTCTCTCTCTCTCTCTCTCTCTCTCTCTCTCTCTCTCTCTCTCTCTCTCTCTCTAATAAAGACTTGAGCTTTGTAGCCCATGTGAACAGTGGGATGAGGGATGGAGAGCCTCTCAGACGCCTCCTTCTGCCCTTGACTGAGACCTCCATGTGCTATCTCTTTTGTTAGCCCTCCCTTAAAGACACCTGCATCATGGCTGTTTCTGCTCCGCTTCTCCCTGACCTTGTGGATTGCGTTCTCATAGATGCTTCCTGCCCAGCCAGCAGCCCTCTTAAAAGATTCAGTCAGGAAGCCTGCTGGGAAGGAGGGAACCAACAGCGGGAAATCACAAAGGGTTCCCACCCCTATTGCCACTACCAAGGGAATATCCTGAAAAACACACCATGAGAAAAGCCCTGGCCCATGCTCAGGGGTGTGTGTGTGTGTGTGTGTGTGTGTGTGTGTGTGTGTGTGTGTGTGTGTGTGTGTGTGTGTGTGTGTTATGGCTATGGATGGTGAGAGGGACACAAGGCTACCAGCTACAGTTGTACAGATTTTATTTGACAAGTGTGTCAGATCACAGGGGTCCATGGAGACAGAGATGAGGCTCATCCTCTGCTGGCCAAGCTCCGTGTCCTGACACTGAATGACATCATCTTTTTGCTTGCTTGCTTGCTTGCTTGCTTGCTTTTTGAGTCAGGGTCCTACTGGGTAGCCAAGGTGGCAACTCACTATGTAGACCAGGCTAGCCTGGAACTTTGATCAGTCCTCTGCCTTATTTTCCCGAGTGCTAGAATGACAAGTGTTTCCCCCCACACATGAACCAAATTCATCTCCAAAGGAAGAATCTGGTGTGGTGTTGATTTCTAATTTACACAACATGAGTTACCCTGCTTACAGGAGTCTGTCTGATGAATCTGGACTCTGGGCCACTTCCAGGAGCATCCCTGGCCACAAGGACCATGTTGGGACTTCTCATAGCCATTCTGTGGTCCTTAGCATCTCAATCACAGTCGGGGCCTCCTACACCTACTTGGTTAACATTCACCTCACCCACCAATTGATCCAGTTCAAGACACTCCACAAGGCCCAGGCAGGCTGCATGGGTCACGTCTGCTTATGCTAATCGCTCTCCTTGCCCAACCTTTTGAAGAACACAGGCTTTGACTGACATTGGTTCAAGCCCAACTTCTCCTCATGAACTTCGACCCAAGACAAGTCTGAGCCTGTTTTTCATTCACCTCACACCAGCTGATGGGGATTGTACAGGTAAGAATGCTCAGTGGCTGTACAAGCATCAGCTCTGGAGCCTCACCTCCTCTCAGGGCCTGGCCTCCCCATACGCCATGGGTATCCCCTCACCCCCTCAGGCCAATTAGCACGTGGCTAACTCACTATGTAGACCAGGCTAGCCTGGAACTTGTATTGGCCCCCTGCCTTATTTTCCTGAGTGCGAGGGTGGCAAGTGTTTACCCTCACACCTGAACCAAGTTCACCTCCAAAGGAAGGAACCCAGTGTGGTGTTAACTTCTAGTTTGTACGACATGAGTTACTCTGCTATGGGAGTTGAATGCATGTACGTCCTGACACACTCCCCCTGGCCTCAGCCCCTCATTATTTCAAGTGTATGTTTCCAGTGCCTTGATCAGCAGGACTGTGTCTTCTACTTGTCTGGGATTCCCACAGCCAGCCAACAGGCTGAGCCTACCATGGCTATGTCATAACTCATTGACTTCCCTGGGTATTGACTGCCACACAGTTTTTAGTGTGGGGCTCTTTCTTCCCACCTATGGAGAGACTTAAATGGAATCTGTAGCTTTGGTTGAGTTCATCCATTCGTACGATACGGAACGTCAGAGCTGCCAAGTGCCCCAGAGCTGATCCAGTCCAACCCCCTCAATTTATAAACCCAGACTGTGAGCAGCCTCACAGAGGAGTACTTGGAGATGTACTCCTGGCCTCTGCCTTCCTGCAAGCAGGACAACAGAGCCAACTGAAGAAGAACAAAGAGGCTAACAGCTGGAACACAGAACTTGTCACTAGGCAGATCCTCAGCCCCACCCACTGCCACTGACTGAAAGCTCCGGGAGTTCGGCTCAGCTATCAGCTTTTCTTATAAGTCACAGGGTAACCAGATATCCACTCCGTGGTGATCCTTACTGCCTGTCCTATTGGAAAGGTGCTGGCTTGAAATCCAAGAGCCCCCGTGGGTGCAGCTGTGGGCTTTGCTCCCTGGTGTCAGGGTCTCCACTAGCAAGGCAGGAGCCCAGCTCGTCTCACTCAGCTTTCGCGTATTCTCTCCAAAGGACACACCTGGCACATAGTAGGCACTTAGGAAATGTTAGCGGCATTTGAGCTGCCACTTGTCTGCGGTGAGTGCCTGGTTGGCTGATTGCAAAGCTGATTGGAGGGCATGCACGTTTCATCAGTTTCATCAGGAAAGACAAACCTATTAAGTGGCTAAATGCATGGCATTCTGTGAGCCACATGCGGGGTGGGGGGGCGGTGGCGGGGGAGCATCCCACAAACTGCGGTAGACAAGACACAAAGGCGCAAAGGCCAAAGTTTCTGAAAAGAAAAGGATCGTGTTCTGAAGGCTAGTCCCAATCAAGTGAGCTGGCTCAGTGACTGTCACAGACTTAACACTGACACTTACCCATTCTACAGATATTCCAGGGCCTCTGCCCCTTGCCAAGCAATGTGCTGGGTAGAGAAAGCATACAAAGAAATAAGTTCCCTAACACTTTGTTATAGATCAAAGAATACACGAGCCCCCCCCAGTGTCCTGGCCCCTTGACAGTAGGACAGGGTGTACTGCTGCCTCTCAGAACTGAGGCTGCACGTCCCATGCTCACACACCGCTCTCCAGCCTCTCTCTTCTCTCTCTTCCCAGCCTCAGAGGAGGTCGGGGGTTCTACTTGGTGCATCCAGAAAGAGTGGAAGTTGCCACTGCTCTGGGTCTCTGAGTGACAAAGAAGAGCAGATGCCATTACTCATCACCATGGGACACAGGACATAAGATAGAAATGGGATTGGGAATTTAGGATGATATTGCTCAGATCAGCCTTTCCTGGCAAGTAAAGACTGTACTGTGACATCCACCCAAACTGCAACTACACACTCCCTGATATATCCATCTAGTACTGAGAAGTGCTATGAAGGAGCCCAGTGGGGCCACTCCTAACCTTGGAGCTAAGGGGTTGCCTCAAGGAAGATGTGGTCTTCAGCTTTCCATTAATAGTACAGACACAAGAGATGATCAGCTTATAAAGAGAAATGGTCTATGACTCCTTTGGGGGCAGGAGCGGGGTTGAGACAGGGTTTCTCTGGGTAGCCTTGGCTGACCTGTGCTCACTTTGTAGATCAGGTTGGCCTCAAACTCACAAAGATCCACCAGCTACTGCCTCTCTGTGTTCTGGGATTAAAGGTATATGCAACCATTATGGCTCCTTTTTGATGGTTTCAATACAACTGGCTGGTCCCATGGCTTTTGGGTCTGTGGCAAAGTAATATCTCATGATATAAGAACTCGTGTCTGCAAAGTAGAAGAGAGAAAAGGGTTAAGGTGCCACTCTTCTTTCCAAGGGCATTCCCACAGTTACTAAAAGCCTGCCTCACCTATTGAGCCCATCCCTTCCCGATAGTGACAAGCTAGGGACCAAGTTTTAAGATAAAGGTCTTGGGTGGGCTGTGTGAAAAGCTTCTCTGGAGAAAAGGAAGTTCAGAGCTGAGTGCTGGGTAGGGAAAGCTCAGGAGCCAGGGAGAGGCAATATGGACACGGGAACAGTCCTACAGGGAGGACGATGTTGGGGTGGGCTGAGGAGCAGACCTGGAGGATGTTATAGAAGAGGCCAGGTTCGGGATTTGGGATTTGATCCTAACACCGGTGACAAAGAAGAAATCTTAAAACGACAACAGGAAACTTGGCTTTCCTAAAGCAATGAGCTTCGTTCTCTTCAACTCTCCAGTGAACGTCAGCACTGCATGGCCACTTCAAAGCCTGGCGAGGGGTAGGCTGACACAGCCTGGGTAAGACACTATAGCACCTATCATGTGGCAAAGGCTTAGAGAAGCCAGCTGTCTCTCTCTCTCTCTGGTCTCCCACACTGCTCGGCAGGTAGGGCCACTGCCAGTGTACTGCTGTGTTCCTTTGTGAGGGACAGGGCATCTTCAGGAAGAAACTGCAATACGATGATAGCAAGATCCAACTGGCACTGCTTGCTCCATGACTCCATGGGCCAAGCCTGATCCTGGTGACTTCTGTTCAGGATGAGAAACTCACAAATGGGATGGATAAACTATCTGTCAGGGTCACGTAGGATTTAAATAGCTAGGTATAATAAAACCAAACTCCAGACGCGGGCCCTGATCCTAGAGCCTTCTCTGTTATTCATTAGGCATCCTTAACTCCTTAAATCCATGAAGTTTAGAAAATCAAAGTGGTCTTGGGGTGGGGAGGGGGATCTTGGATCACACCCAAAGAGCTAGGTGAAAGGGCTAAGCACAGACTACCTGTGAGAATAGAGTCGCAGCCTACCCAGAGCATCGCCTCATCTCTCTACCTATGGCACTGATGCACCTGCCCCAGGCTACCTTCATCAGTCTCCAGGGAGTCCTTCCTAGAGAAACTCCTTCCCACAGATCCCTGCTCAGTGAGTGACAGCCTCAGAGCCGCAGTGAGAACGCCACAGGGAATGGAGTCTGGAGCATCAGATATCAGCGGGGCCCTTGCTGTGGGAGGCGGGAGAAGGTGTGGGCCTAGCTGGGTCTGAAGGCGAGTAGGCAGGAGGCCTTCCTGCACCTACCCGGCTCTGCAGTCGAGCAGAAAGTCAAAAAAAAGCATGCACAGTGACCAGTGAAGCAGATGGCGGAGAATATCACATGTATACAATATTTATGAAATGGGAGCTGAGCGGAGCTGTGGCTGACACTCCCGTCCCAGGCAGAGTAATTCAGTCCTGTGTGAGGAACAAGATTGTAATTGGGGTAGTTCCAATTTACTAACCATTTGCAAAAGATTACATACCTCTCGCATTTCATCCGCTCCTAATCTTACTTTAATGAACACTACTCTATCTGGATGTATAATTTTCAGGGCAGGGTTGGAGGGGGGAACACACGTCAATTTGTAGCCTACAGGCCAAAGCTGTAGCTAATACATTAACATCCAAGCTAGAGAGAGGAAGGGTGGGAGATCTCTAGCTAAAGTCATCAGAAGCCCCCTCCCCTCCCACACAGTGAAAAGATGGATGCACTGCAAGGTCTTCATGGGGGTGTAGGGTGGGGGTGGGGCTGAGGAAACTCTCTCCGAGCTTCACTTGGACCTACCCACTTCACCTAGAGGGGACTCCTTAAGACCATATCTCTTAACCAGTTTTCCCTGGAGGAGATGGGCCATTCCTGTGTGAAGAAGAAAGCAAGGGACACTGCTGGAAGACCTTCTGAGGAATCACAGTTGTTGGTAAGCGCCCCTTCCCTAAAGCTCAAGGCTTGTAAGGAATAAGTTAACTAATTTAGCTCTATCTCATGTCATCATCTATTGAATGGACATGAAACAAAACAAAAATGCTACCTCCCTCCTTCCTTCCTTCCTTCCTTCCTTCCTTCCTTCATTCATTCATTCAACAATTTCAAAACTTACTAAGTGTCCATTACTCTTTTAAGTGCTGGGGAAACAAAAGTCAAATCAATGAGTTAGTTAGATAGATAGATAGATAGATAGATGATTGATAGATAGATAGATAGATAGATAGATAGATAGATAGTAGATAGGTAGATATTTCAACTCATAGTGAGCCGATATTACTTTTTAAAAATTCAGTAGGCTAAGTGATGGGATGCCTGCATTTAGAGAACTCAGAACAGAATTGTGCTCATATAATACTGAGCATGAAGCTTTGAGGACATTCCAGGGATCCCCTTCCTGCCTAGGAGGGGGTCAGCAGGGCTCCTACACTCTCACTCCCCCCACCCCAGTTCCCTCTGTAATATGGAGTCTGCATGGAAAGTGAGATGCAGCAAAGCCTTCCTTCCCAGAGTGTCGCTGTACAGAGAAGATCCCTGGGTTAGGGCTCTGCTGAGGAGAGGAGGGAAATAGGAGACCCTTCACTTACTCGGCCATAGAAGGCAGTACTTGGCATCCTCTGGCAGTTCTGGAATCTTCTCAGAGACCCATTTACAACGTAGAGGAAAACCACAGGAGAGAGGACTTGCTCTTCTCCTCACTAGCCCAAGATCACCAAGATGCAAGGCAGAGGACTGAGGAGATACACAAAAAGAACAATGGGACTCTTCATAAGGACCTCTGAAGCTGGCCATGGTGGCACATGCCTTTAATCCGAGCATTCAGGGAGGCTAAGGCAAGCAGATCGCTGTGAGTTCAAGGCCAGCCTGGTGTACAAAGCAAGGACAGCCAAGGTTACACACAGAGAAAAACTATATGTGGGTGGAAAAGGAAAAAAAAGAAAAAAGGACCTCTGTCATCTTCCAGCACTAATGGGCCAGCAGAGGGCATGCCCCATGGCTGGCTGCCACCCTGTAATCTGGGTCAGAGCCATCCTGAGGGCCAGGTGGAGCCCAAACATGAACGGTAGCAGCCCTTCCTCTCTTACCGTTTGATCCTCAAACTGGCAGTAATGGGGAAACAGTGGCCAAAACCAATCTAGCTGGGCTTCTCCAAGCTTCCTCTGATGTCTTCCCAGATTCCTTCTACTCTTGCTGGCTTTGCCTTTGGCCTTGAATTGAGAAACTCTGAGTGAATGAGGGCCTCTCTTCCTGGATCTTGCCCATCAGATTTGCCTTTGGACACATGTGCACACCCTATTGACCCATCCACCTCCTGCCTCTATACCCTCTCTCTTAAATACATACACAGTCACCTGAGCAGCAGGGTGTGGGCTAAGGCCAGCAGCTGCGTGATGAAACACAATTATTCAGGCCCATGTGGAAAGAAGAGAGCACAGGCCACAGGCTTGGGGCCCCAAGTCCACCCCAGCCTTCACCTTCTACTCTCTTGGTACCCTTAGCAAGCCTAGGAAGATCTCGCTGCTGCTCACCCCTGGGGCAGGCAGATACAATTTGGATTTGAAAAACTTTGTTCTGCCTTCCCTCCCTGACCTTTTGTATTAATGAAAACAATGGGGATGCTAGCTAGGAATGTAACTCACTTGCAGCAGAGCGGTGCGCTAGCATGTAGCAAGCCCCAGGCCAGTCCTCAGCCTTGTGTGGAACCACATGTGGTGGCACATAGCTGTAATCTCAGCACTTTGACGGTTCAAGGTCATCCCCGGCTACTTAGCAAATCTGAGTCCGGCCTGTGATACATGAGCTCCTGCCTCAAAAACAAAACAGGCAGAAAGATGTGCCTAGCACAAAACACTTATTCAACTTTTACTACCCACTTATGACGGCATTCGGACATGGGCCCTTTAGAAGGTAGCTGGGTTTGGGGAAACTTTTATTAGCACAGCACCTCAGGGTGGGATGGAAGCTTCACAGGGCTGAAGGGACTTTGGTTCTTTTTTTTTTTTTTTTTGGGAAGATTTTTGTTTCGTTTTGTTTTTGGCATGTCAAGAACCAACTAGCTGACAATTCCAACCTTGGCTGTTCCAGCCTCCAGAAGTGTAAGAAATACTGTCTTGTTTAGAGCACCCAGGCTTCGGTATTTCTGTAAGTCACGTGGTAGGTGGGAATAGACCCTTCCAGACACCAGCCCCTCCCTAGTGATCTGATAGCCCCCCCTCCCCCACCCTTCCCTCATCTTCCTTGCTGGGCTTGGCTTCCTACCTTTGTTAAGTGTGTATGCTAGGCACACACTTGAAAGGAGAGGGAGGAACCTGTATCAAGCAAACAGTAAGAGGGAAAAAAGGAAGTGCATGTGTGTGTGTGGGTGGGAGGGGGATGGTTGTGAATGCCAGTGTCCTGGACTCTGGACAGTCAAACTGGGGTTGCTCTAGTCTTAAAGGGGTACGTTGTTCAGCCCCCTCAGATTGCCCAGGAACACGGATGATCTGGAACAGAGAACTAGTAGGATTAAACCAGGACTAGTTGGGTACAAACTCTCCCACAGTTTGTGTTTATAACAGGGTTCTCTACTAAGCAAGATCCTGGGTGAAGGAGTTTAAGGTTTGAAAATAGGTTTAGAAAAGAGAAAGGACCCCTCCTTTGTTCCCGAGGTCCCTCCTGCTTTTTTTACCTTCTTATGCAAAGGCGGAACACTCAACCACAGTGACAGCTGACACTCACAGGGTGCCATTCACGCATGGCAAGCACATCCCTAAGTCCTGCAGATGAAGCATCTACCTTCCCAATGACCTTTGGAGCAGATACTGCCCTATCCACGCTAAGACACTGAGAACAGGAGGGGTGACTTGTGTCCCAGGACACAGCGAGGAGTAGTTGGGCTGGGAGGAGACTCACTTACAGCCACACCTGGCCTGGGCTTTCCACTTAGCCTGGGGCAGTTAAGCTTCCTGTTTCTATGGGAACTGGTGGACTGAAAGAAGAGGGGGGGGGGGCGGCTGTTTTCTGATAGTCCATAGTTAGAGTTTCTCTTGTGACTGAGGTAGAGTGATGAGGGCACAGGCCTGGGCCCTCACAGCCGTTACCTCAGCTCCCATGGTTATGGTTGGCCTTTGGTTAGGGGTCCTGGCACACTCCCTGTCTTCCCAGGCTTAAGGACCTCTTCTTTCCCTAAGGACTTAACGACCAACCCTGCTGCACTGTCAGAAAGCAGATGGCCTTGTGGCAGCAACTCTCTGAGTCTGCAAGAGAAACAAAGGGAGTAGTTGATCACAGGTGGCTGCCGACAGCAAGGCTGTCTCTGAAGTCTTCAAGCTGGGAGCTTCCTGTCTTTTTTTTGGAACCAGAGAAACTTTTCTTAATGTGCACAACCTCAGCCGGGGCAGGGTTGTACATGCCACTTATACAAAGACAATATGTGAGACACATCCCTCGTAGTCTAGTAGAGATCCTGGCCAGAAAAGCCTTCCCCTGTGTTGGGCTTCCATCCCTTCCTTTCTCCTATGTCTGTGGCTTCTTTAATTTTTATATTTGCTTCTTGCAGCACAGGCAGACCTTGAACTCACCTTAATCCTCCTGCCTCATCCTATCCCAGTGCTGGGATTACAAACATGCCCTACCACTTTTGGAGAATGTCTTTAGAAAGTAGGCAGGCTTCAGTTCAGATTCGGCTCCCAAGCATGGCTCCGTAGTGACACTGGTTGTGCCACCAAATTTCTGTGTCCTTATGTAAGACCACAACCTTCACCTGCTAAGTCTGAATCTGGGATTACATGAATGCTCATTGAGTGTGCCTGAATTTGCATCAGGCCCACAGAAGGGCTTGATGAGCAATAAATAAATATAATATAATTAATCCAGGTCTGAAAGCTGAGAGCACACTGGGTCCTGTCTACCCTCAGAGGGTGCTACAGAGGGGGCATCTTGGCTGTGAGTTTTAAAGTTCTCCAAGAAAAAGGAGGTTCCTGAAGCCTCCTGCTGTATCCAATTTCATGTTTTAATAACTTTTGGTTCAGGTCTAATCTGAGTCCCTCAAGATTTCACTAGGGTTAATTCTGTTTTATTGTTGTTTGCTTTGTTTTGTTTCTTTTTTTCTTTTCTCTTTTCTTTTTTCCAGACAGGGTTTCTCTGTGTGTTCCTAGCTGCCCTGGAACTTGACTCAAACTCACAGCATTCCACCTGCCTCTGCCTCCCAAGTGCTGCCACTAAAGGCAGGCACCACCATGCCCAGCTGGGTTAATTCTATTTTATCCTCTTTTCAATAGAACCTGAGGCTCACCCAGGCCCTAAGAGGTCTCTTTTCGAGAACGCACTCTCTTGTCTCTCCCCTAGCTGGCTGTGGAGCTGCCTCTACCAAGCAGTGATGGACTGCCAAGGGGCTCAGATTCACCCAGCCTGTTAAAAGGCAAGCCTGCGGTGGGTACCCTTTCTTGCACCCCTAGTCTGCCTCCGTTATCCCAATCCCCAAGGATCTACATTCTAGAATTCTTTGTTCTTTTTTCTTGGGTTACAGGAAGGGGGTGCACAAAACAAAGGAAAAGACCATCCTAAATAAAGTCTGAGTTTGTCTCCTGAACTGGGTTGTCTCCCTATTCAGTGCCGAGACACGACCCCTTCAGCCACAATTTCGGGGAAGAAAAGAGTGGGGACCTGAGAGCAATGGAAGGGTTACACATCCCACCACCGTCTCTGGGAGGTCCCCACCTTCAGGCACCTGCTACATTTCCCAGTTACTTGTCATGCCATAATTAGCACCATTATCTCTGGGTAATTTTTTTTCCTTTCCTTTGGCAATGAGGCCTATAAAAAGTGCACAAGGAAGTACCTGTATTTCTGTGACCGTGTGAATGGGGGGAGTCCTGGCTTTGATTGGAAATGAAAAATAAAGCCTAAGAGTCTCTGATTGGTGCCTTGTGGTTGTGTCTGGGCCTCTGCACCTCAGCCTGTAGGGTAACAGTGCTCTGTCTACCTTTTCTTTGGCTCGTCTCTAGCTTAGCAAATCTATAATGTATTTAATCTCCGAGCAACTGTGCTTGGCTTTAAATGTCTAATTTGCAGTCGAGAGCTCCGACAATTCTCTCCCCCGCCGCTGAGGATAGTTAACTGAAGGCTTTTGTTTGTCCAACCAGCTGGGCTTCCTCCTGCAAATGTGGCCAGCATCCTTGATCTCCTGGGATGGAGCAGGAACAGACAGATGCCAAAGAGGGAGGCTGGGAGCTGACTCCCCTTTGCTCCCCATCCCTCCAGCCTGCCTACGAACATCCAGGCATGCCCACCTCCCTCATCAATATCCTGCATCCTACATCTCTTCTACCCATCCTCAATCTTACACTGCCTTCACCCCTAACTTCCACCCCCACTTCCTCCATTCCCATACCTATCTCTCATCTCTCCTACCCACTCACCCATACCTTTCATCTGCCACCCCTCCAGCTTTGTCTTCCTCCCTCATGTCTCACATTCCTATCCTGCACCTCCACTCCGCTAGCTTCCTCCACTCCCATCTTCCTTCACGCCTTTTCTCCATTCCCCCCCTTCCCCACCTCCTCCACCTATCCCAACCCCCTCCCTACCCTCTTACCCAAACCCAACTCTGTCCCACCAAGTTCTGCCCAGACCTGGTCAATCATACAATCATGACTAGGAAGGAGCTGGTTCTTTCCGGGGAAACACCCCACTCTACCTCCTTGCAATTCCAGAAGACCAACCCACACGTCAGTGATCACCACACAATGGAATAACTGTCTTTAAGGGAGGTGTAAAGGATTTTTGCCGAGGTGACTCACCGATTGTAAAATTGGTGACTGCTTTACAGAGGTACAAGTTTCACAGCTGTGCTGGGCAAGGCCACATTCACAGGTGTGGTAGGCAGGCCTGGGAGCTGGGAAGGCTTTAGGGAAGAGGTGCAGGGCTGTCTGTGGGGCAATACAGGAAAGCAGGGAGGGTAAGAAGGCCCCACATCAGGACTGAGGTCCTTTTGTGCAACAGTAGAGGAGCAATGGAGGTTTCCATGCAATCGTATGTACAGAATTGGGGCCTAGTGGCTTACTTCTATGGTTCCAGAAGGCTGAAACAGGAGGATAACGGTGAGTTTGAGGCTCATCTGGGCCAGCCCGAGCTGTGTAGTGAGATCTTTATTGAAAGTAAATGAAGAAGGACTGGGTGTGCAGCTCAGTTGGTTTGTAGGTGCTTATCTAAGGAAGTATAAATTTCTGGGTTCAATCCCCGCCTAGCACTGCATAAGCTGGGCATGGTGGCTCATACCACTTGGGGAGGGAAGGGAAGGGGAGAGGTGAGGAGGGAGGGGAGAAGAGGGGAGGAGGATCGGAAATTCAAGGTCATCCTCAGCTAAGAGTAGAGCCAAAGGGCAGCCTGGACCGCATACGGTCCTGCTGCGAGGAAAGAAGTCGCAGCAGTAGTCGTATATTCCAGTTTGGTGCCTCTTGCTCGCTCCATCTCAAAATCTTCCCTCCTCCCCTTTCTCTCTCTTTTTGATAAGTGAGATTATGGGGTGGCCTCAGGGGTGCCTTGGCTGGGACTCCAGTCTGAGAAGAGGAAGCTGGGACTAACTAAAGCTGTGCAAGGTTTTTCTGCTGCGATTCCTAGAAAATTGCAGGTTTACAGCTGAGCAGAGAAAAGGTCTTAGGTTGCTAATTGTGCTGGAATTCTTGATTCTCAGCTGATGAGCGGCGCCAACCAGGCTCCTGGGTGGGGGGGCTTCCTTCCTCTTCTCGTGGCCTGGTATTTATTCCTGTCTTTCGGTCTTCCTACCATGCTTCAATTTCACCCTGAGAGTGGCTCCCCTCTGTCAGGACCAGGCCTGGAGCCAGAGGGCTCCTGATTCCTTCTCTGTGCTTTCCCCTCTCACAGGTAAGATGCTCTGGGCAGAAGTGGCAGATCACAAGATTCAAGCCGGCATAGCTCACTAGAGTGTTCCTCAGACGCCTATAGCTGAACGTAGTGGACACACATCCTGACGTGCCGGGAGGGCATACAGAGGGCATGTATAAAAGACCAGCCACCCCCACTCTTGTCTTAAGCAGGCCCTTGCTGGTGTCAATGAGGCTAATCTTAGCTGAAGGCCATATCCTGGCAGGGCCAAGTCCAATGTCATAGAGTTTTCAAGTTGTCTATATTGTTTAACTGTCTTTGTCTCTTTATCTGATCTATGCGGGACACAGAAATATCTGTGAAACCATCACCAAAACTAAAAAAAATGACAGGTCAGTCCTAGGTGCCTCCTCTCTCTCCCTCCCATTCTCTCTCTCTCTCTCTCTCTCTCTCTCTGCTTCCTCTGTCTCTCTGTCTCTCTGCCTTTATATCTCTGTCTCCCCACCCACCCACCCACAACCCCAGCCCCAGATCACTACATCCAGAGCAAGGAATGAGTGACTCAGAGAAAAACTACAGTTTTTCTCTCTTCAAGAATGCTTGGCGCACGCCTTTAATCCCAGCACTCAGGAGGCAGAGGCAGGCGGATTGCTGTGAGTTCGAGGCCAGCCTGGTCTACAGAGTGAGTCCAGGATGTCCAAGGCTACACAGAGAAACCCTGTCTTGAAAAAAAAAAAAGAAAAAAAAAAAGAATGCTTCGTGGCGGCTGCTTAGTGAAAGCAAGTGTCGTTGTCACAGCCCTGAACAGAATGGGTGATACGCTCATGGTTGTGTATTTGCACAATAACCCTGGCTAAAGGCGGCACTAAATTTGTCTTGTGAGAGTTCTGTTTCTTGCCTAAAATAACTTTATTTCTGTAAAGTGAAAGTTTGCCTCTAAAAGACAGAAGTACTTCTACTAAGCAATTATAAAACAGACGGCAAGGTGATTGGGTGAGCCCTGGAGCCCTGGAAGGCCATCCTGTCACTGGATGGCCATCTGCTGTGTGAGGTTGCTTAGCTTCTCCGAGCCTGTCCTCTGCTCCCTAGCTTGAGTCAGTAAAAGCTTCTCGTTGTGTGAGGTGATTTACACAGAGCACTTAGCATATGCGTTTGACGCTGGGTTCTGTTTTTGTTTTGAAGGAGCCCACCAAGAAATCATCGACTCACCCAGCTGCATCTGAAAGCGTGCTTTGCACATCCACAGCAGATTCCAGGCGAAAACCGAAGGGAGGTCTAGCAGCTACAAGTCAGAGAGGTAGCCCGATGGCGTCAGAGACCATGGATTCTCCACGGAGCCAATCTCCTCCTCCAGCATCTGTCTTTCAGGAAGCGTGTCCTTGCCTCTGCAGACTCTTAATGCGGTGAGGAGAGAGTCCTGCTGTCCGTAATGTACAGGTCTGGCCTGTGTGTATGTGCGTGCATGTGTGCATGTGCAGGCATACATGCACTTGTAGTCACTTGCATGTAGCAGCCGGAGGACAATTTCTGGCATTGTAGTTAGATATTGTTTGCCCTTTTTTCCCCCCTTAAGAAAAGGGTTCTTACTGCTCCCCTGGCCTCAGAAGAAGGCTAGGTTTCCAAGGCAGGAAACCCCAGGACTCTGTCCATCCTTGTCTCCCTGAAGCTTGGATTATAAGCTTGTACCACCCATCTGATTCTTTTATGAGGGTCCCGGGCATTGAACTCAGGCCCTGACACTTGCAAAACAAGCGCTTTGTAAACCAAGCTATCTCCCCAGGCCCCCAGCTTTATTTGTTTTAATCTCATTCTTTCCAGAGTTATTGCTGTTTCTCCACATCTAGTCATAAAAGCTCGGAGCCTAGTGAGGCTAGAAAACTCGCTTACTGCTACCTGCAGCCAGTAGTCCAGCTAGGGCGCCCGGAGACGTGGTTCTCTCCACTCTGTGGCTCTAGTCATGCTTCTGCCTGTTCATTCAGAGGGGGAAAGCCTAGGGCCTGCTGTCAGGCCCCAGAGGGTACTGTGGGGAGGCAACGGGCCAAGTCACTGGGCAGCAGTCACCGCAGAGGGGTCTATTGAGTCAGGAAGAATGAAGTGTCCACATCAATTCTCACCTCCCGGCCCTCCTTTCCCTCCATGTTATTGTGCAGTTGTTTCCTTGGGTACCAGGGCAATTTAGTGAGCGTGCTTTGCATCAGTCTAGCAATTTCTGAGATTAACTCTCCCTGGACTTTCTCAGGGATGCCTTGCTGTCTCTATCCCCAACCTCTTCTGACTACAAGAGGCAGCAGTGGGCTGCCTGGGGGCCAGCCCTGCTAGCCCAAGGAATTGACCTTCTCCAGGGGGGGTGCAGCTGTGTGTGTCAGTGGTTGGCTGGGGCCTTTCACGATACACTTCATGGCTTTTTACAACACATAGCACCAGGTTCTACTTTACCATGGGCAGACATTAAATTGCACAGACAGTACAGGACCTATCGTGTTGGGGCTCAACCCTCTTATTTACACATCCAGATACCCTGTTCTCCCTACTCTGCTTTCTCTGCCCTGCTAGAAGCAAAACAATCTCCTGCCTCCGTTTTTTCTCCTTGCTTCGGCCTAGGGTATTATTCAAAACAGTCAACATGCTCTAAGACCAGAGCACTTACCGTGCAGAGCAAATGGCTTAGGCCCAGCATGGTCCTGGACAACCTCCACCCCCACCCTGCCTTGGTCACATTAGAAGTAAGTGAAGTCCTGGATGATGAGGAGAGGGTGCAGTTTCTGTATCTGGTCAACCCGTCAGTCACACTGATCTCCATAGCACCAGCCCCACGTGTGGGTGCTAATGCTCCAGCTAATACTGCAGTTCCAATCACCCGTCTCTTCATCTCTCTCTCTCTTTCTCCCTAACATTTCTCTTTCCTTCCATTTAATGTTAAGATGAAAGAAAGGGGCAGGTTCATTCTTTCTAATAATTTAAGATCCCATGCACATGAGAATGTGCAAATGAACAGAAGGGAAGGGTTAGCACACGCTGGGAATAATCTCCTGCCTATTAAAAATTAGGAAGGCTGAAGTGTGGCTGACTAGCAGACAGGGCCTACAGCTCCAGGGAAGTGGTACTTAAGGGAATTTGCAATTAAGAGAAGCTTGGAGCTCTGCCACACATCACTTCCCTTGCCTTCTTTTATTTAGAAAAAGCATCACAAAGCAGGAACCTAAATGGAAGATGCCAATAATGTAAGGTGACAGATGCCTGTCTGGCAGGGAACACCAGGAAACCAAGTTACTTACCTGTGGCATTCGTGCCACTACCACATGCGCAGCACTCCATCTCTGTCTGGAAGGCAGAGCCTTAGTGGCTGTCCAGGGATGGCTGTCCAAATTCCTGGGGAGATTGCTCAGCATCCAGGTCCCTCCAGGCCACCCTGAGTAAAAACGAGTGTCTGCAGGCAGGAGCCTAGTCCCAGTAGGCATGCCCACTCTGGGACTCCTGCCTGTTACAGCTGTCTGTGGGGGCTGGGGCGACCACCATCACCCATGCCAGCCTTTCTAGAGGCTTAGCAGCCTCGTCTGCCAAGAGTCACACGTATCTTTGAAGAAGGCTCATTTCTGAACTCAGCAGCAGTTGACAGCAGACCTGGTAAACGTGCAGCTAAAGGCTGGTGTGCTCAGGGAAGGGGCTGCTTCTGAAAGCCCGTGCACTGGGGATCCCGAGTCTGCTTGGAGAGATTGATGATATGACGCACAGCACACACATACCTTCAAATACTCACAAGAGTGTGCATGGGACCCCCTGAGCCTGGGTTCTTAAACTTTCCACTGGAGTGATGGATAGCCCGTTATAACCAGTGGTCCACACAGAAGGAGTACAGCCGTTTTCTCTTTCGTAGCTACTTTACTCATGTTGTGCTAGCCAGTCCCTCCTTTTCTGGGGTGCCAAACATGATGAAAATGGGACATTAGAACATCTTCATCTGGTCCCAACTCACATGCACCATGGCATCTAGTTGAAACTGGTATTTCTGGGCAAAGGCTGTGTGATCACAGGTGTATGTGACATGTTTTTGACATGATGAGTGTCTGATTGTATGTGGATGTTATATACAAAGTGTACTTGTGTGTGGAGTGTATTTGTGGGGCGCGTAGGCATGCATGTGGTATGAGCATCTGTGTGCGGGATATATATATGTGGTATGTGTGTATGTGCATGGTGTGTGTGATGTGCATATGTGGTATGTTATTGTATGTAACCATCTATGTTCATATTTGGCATGTATATGGATGTAGTATGTACCCTGTGATCGTGAATATGTAGTATGTGACATCTGAGTTTATGTGTGTAGTCTATATGTGGCATGTACATATGTGTATGTGGTATGTTATAATCTGTATGTGTGGCATGTACATATGTGTATGTGGTATGTTATAATCTGTATGTGTAGCATGTACATATGTGTATGTGGTATGTTATAATCTGTATGTGTGGCATGTACATATGTGTATGTGGTATGTTATAATCTGTATGTGTAGCATGTACATATGTGTATGTGGCATGTTATAATCTGTATGTGTAGCATGTACATATGTGTATGTGGTATGTTATAATCTGTATGTGTGGCATGTACATATGTGTATGTGGCATGTTATAATCTGTATGTGTAGCATGTACATATGTGTATGTGGTATGTTATCATCTGTATGTGTGGCATGTACATATGTGTATGTGGTATGTTATAATCTGTATGTGTAGCATGTACATATGTGTATGTGGTATGTTATAATCTGTATGTGTAGCATGTACATATGTGTATGTGGTATGTTATAATCTGTATGTGTAGCATGTACATATGTGTATGTGGTATGTTATAATCTGTATGTGTGGCATGTACATATGTGTATATGGTATGTTATAATCTGTATGCGTAGCATGTACATATGTGTATGTGGTATGTTATAATCTGTATGCGTAGCATGTACATATGTGTATGTGGTATGTTATAATCTGTATGTGTAGCATGTACATATGTGTATGTGGTATGTTATAATCTGTATGTGTAGCATGTACATATGTGTATGTGGTATGTTATAATCTGTATGTGCAGCATGTACATATGTGTATGTGGTATGTTATAATCTGTATGTGTAGCATGTACATATGTGTATGTGGTGTGTTATAATCTGTATGTGTAGCATGTACATATGTGTATGTGGTGTGTTATAATCTGTATGTGTGGCATGTATATAAAATGTGTATGGATGTGATATATGTGTATGTGATTATTTGTGTTTTGGGTACATAACATGAATGTGGTAGATGTATTGTATGTGCATGTATATCTATATCTATATACACATGCATACATACATATATATTCATTCTATGCTTGTGTGTGTAGTATGTATGTTATGTGTATGTGTGTATATAGTATATCTCTATGTCATGTGCACATATATGTGTGACATGCACATTTATGTGAGTATATATGAAGCATTTGTATGTGTGCCATGTGAATATCTGCAGCTATGTGTGTAGTATGCATGCAGTATGTCTATGCAAAAGAATGTGTGTGGGGGTGTGATGCATGTGTGTGTGCACATGGTGTGCACCTGTGTGCATGTGTGTATGCATGCATGCACGTGTGTGCATGCACACGAGTTTGTGTCAGGGAAAGGGAACTCCCCACAGGATGGAGCTTGGCATTGATACAGCTTGTCTCTAATCTCCAAGTGGCATCGTGCTTCCCCAGATCTGTCTCATTGTTACCTGACCAGCCTCAGCAGCTTCACAGGCTACGCAGTTTCCCTCTGAAGCAGGACTAGTTACCTCTCTGTATCACCTTTATTATCTAATCCTGGCTACCATATAGCACTTCATGTTTCTCTTCGTACAGATGATTCCATTTCATCTTTTCGGCAACTCTGGGATGCAGCTTGTGTTTTTCCATTTCAAAAAAAACCCAAAAAAACAAAAAAACTAAAGTTCAGAAAAGACAAAAGAGGTTGGGCATGAGGATTTGTGCCTATAATCCCAGCACTTGGGACGTGAAGGGAGGAGAAATAATCCTTATCACTGAGCTTATCCTGTGACAGCCCATGTCACTCACTGTCGGTCCATCCGTGCCCATCCTCGTAGGGCAGTGAGAAGGAGACATGAGAGCAAGGTCAGGATAAGTCCTGTTCTTTTCTGTGTGCTCATTGGCTAGCACAGAAGGTACCATTGGGCAGAAGGCGAATTTAGTGTCTGCCAGTCTAAATGTCCTGAGACCACTGTATTCCTACCAGCCTGTCACAGGCTCTGAAGCAGGAGTGGCCTTCAAGTCTCCCTTTTCTCCAGCCACAGACTACCCCTTCCTTCATATGCTGCTTCTGGGGAAAGTGTATCAACGGTTGCAGATTGCATTCCATGTGAACTGTGCCACCCACCTTCACCCCTCTGCATGCACAGCCGTGACACCAGGATGTCCTGCAGCCTAGATGCCTTTGGAACACAGGAAGGTTGCAAAATGTGGTGACAATCATTCTGGTCCTGCCACCTTGTGTCCACTCAGTCCCTAGAGGACTAACTATACTCTTATTCCCACTTAAGGCTCAGTCTCTGTGACCCCCAATTGAGTCACGGAGGAAACCCAGCACTCAGTGGCACATCTTGGATCTGCCTTCTTCCTTAAGGCTCGCTATGAGTCATTTCTATTGGAAGGCGAACAGCATTAAGAGCTGGACACAAGCAGGACCAATTCTTTAAACATATTGAACATAGACACTCAGGCCTGGAGATGGCTTAGCAGTGATAAATACTTGATGTTCTTGCAGAGGACCCAGGTTCAATTCCTAGCACCATACCATCCATAACTCCAGTTGCAGGAGATCCAGTGCCCTCTTCTGACCTCTGTAGGCACCAGGCATGCATATGGTACACATATATACATACAAACAAAACAGCCCTATGTGTAAAATAAAGTAAGTAAATCTAAAAAAAATTAAAATAATAAATGTATACATTCAACTCATAGAGTAGATACTCAATTCAGAGTCTATATGTCTAATGTAAACATGGGTTTCAGTAGAACCTACCACCCAGCAAGAGCTGGAGTGATAAACAGAAAAGAGTCTTTCTAACCCCCAAGCTGGTTCTCACTTATCTCCTTGGCCTCAGCCTCCCTTCATAGTGGGTGACAACACCCATCTCTCAAGATCATCATGCAAAGTGAATAAGCCTCTAGATGACACCTGTCCAGCAAGGTGGTGCACCATATTGGACTTGCAGTGGACAGCATTCAGTCTCTCTTCTTGCTCCCTTGTAGCTCATGTATTTCCTGATTGGTGCTAGAGGCAAGAGCCTGGTTATTCGGACTTTCTCTATGTGAAGTCAAGTGGGCAAGTGTCTAAAACCGAACCAAGTTCTGCCCCAGGCCCAAGAAACACTGGCGTCATATGCTGATCATGGCTTCTTCTGTCTGTGTTCTTGATCTTTCTCTGAGATCCTTGGCCTTTCTGTTCCCCAGTTTGTCTTTCAGCTGTAGCCTTAGAGCCTATTCCACCAGTGAGCCAGGCTCTTGGCTGCCCCACAGGGAGGCAGATGGTGTCGAGTCACGGGACTTCTCTTCTCCTTTGGTAGGTTGAGCCAACTCAACAGAGCTGACTTCAGCATCCTTTTGGCAGCACCTTTGGGGGCACCTTTGGCGGGCATTCTCGCCCGCGTCTGGGTGAGCATGGCAAGAAAGGCAGGAACGGCGGCTTCTGGAATCTTCCCTGAAGCTGGAGTATTTCTGGGGAGGTTGAGCTCTAAGCCTCTGACTTCCCTGCCATTGAGCCACCCAAAGACATCTCTCTTTGTTTGCCTGCATTTCACTCTGTCACTGCCTGAAAGGCTTCTTCCATTTGCTTTTATATATTCATTTGGAATGACTCCTCCAATATTTAATCTTTATCAGAACCTGGAAGCCTGGTATTTATTTTGCAGGTCAGTTGCTCATCCATTTTCCTTGAGGCCCCTGGCAGGAGGCTGGAGAGCCTGACACCCCCAGAGAGTGCTACCATCAATGTTTGCCCTGGTGACAGGAGGACAAATCAAAGTGCTGCAGGCTACCGGGGAGAAGATAAATCTGGCAAAAGGCTAATGAGTGGCCTGTTCCTGCAGCCTGAGATGGCTGCCAAGAGTCTCCAGGCCTTCTAGAGGCACAGTGTGTGTGTGTGTGTGTGGGGGGGTCATCTTCTGGGCTCTGGAGTGAGAGGGCATATAGTCAGCATGTGTTGAGGCAGCTGGCATGAGTGTTGAAAGCTTTGTGCTGCCAGACACAGTTAGTAGCTGCCTGTATTCCTAGCACATGGTAGGTGTAGGCAGGAAAATCAGAAGACCAAGGTTGTCCTTGGCTATGTAGCGTGCTTGAGGCTAGCCTTGGGTATATGAGAATCAGTTTCAAATTAAAAACAAACAGAAAATCCT
The DNA here is from genome assembly GCF_903995435.1 of Acomys russatus. Classification (NCBI taxonomy): domain Eukaryota; kingdom Metazoa; phylum Chordata; class Mammalia; order Rodentia; family Muridae; genus Acomys; species Acomys russatus. Next base: position 39,485,909 of record NC_067150.1, read on the forward strand.
GGGTTTCGTCAAAGGGCAGTGGCACCTATTTCCCATGGCTAAAAAGCCTAACCGCCATGCTCACATCACATCATGAAGGATTTGGGGTAAGCATATGGAATAGATGGCCTTGACCAATAACTATAAGAAGTTATGAAATAGTTTTCCTTTGTAGGTTTTGTTTGCTTGCTTGTTTTGAGACTTGGTCTTGCTGTGTAGCCCTGGCTGTCCTGGAACTCCATATGTAGACCAAGCTGACTTTGAACACCTAGCCTCTGCCTCCTGAGTGCTGGGCTTAACCCCGTGCACCACAATGCCCAGTTCCTTTGTAGATTTATGAGTGGTTTAAAATATACACTGTGTCTGTAAGGAGCCATCTTCATCTGCAAAGTATGCTCAAAGCATCTGTCAGTACTGAACCAGTCTCAGTGTAAAGGTGCCTTCTGTTCGCAAAGAGATTCTGTAGGCAGCGAAGAAGTAGGATGGTCCATGGGTTTATCCCCTTTTCAAGCCCATTGATTAGGAAATATCAGATCAGAGTCTTGTGGTGAGAAAACGTGGGAAAGGACATTTGGTCTCAGGAAGAAAGTGAGAAAATTATTTAGTGATGCCTCTGTTGGTCCAGCATAGGCAATGATACCCACTTTCCATCCTGCCAAGGAATGAAGCATACATACTTAATTCAGCAAAAGTATTTTTAAACATCTCCATCAGCCCTGTGCTGGGTATTGGGGTGGGGCATGAGGGTAAATGGAAACCATTAGGCAGAATCCAATCTAGCTAGGGGAGTGTAGGATGCTGGTTGGTCGCTTGCACCTGTCTAAAATCCTCAAAAATAGGAAGGTGGTGGAGCTCTCGTAAAGACAGAGTGGAGAGGGAGCGGAGAAGCCACCCAGGGAACAGTGGTGTCTACCTGGGGCATTAGTATTCAACCATCAAAAGCTGATAGTGAAGAGCGGGCAAGAAAGAATGGAGGAGGACAGGGAAGCTCAGGTGAGCGGGGGGGGGGGGGTGGGGGTGGGGGTGGGGGGGCGTTTCTTTCTTCCTTTTAACTTGCTCTGCGCCCTTCTCTCAGAAGCCTCCGGAGCAGATGGGGGCCCACCATGGTGGCCCCTCCCGCCTGGACCTGTGCATTTCAAAGCACTGCCTGGTGGTGGAGAAGCCGTTGCTGGACTCCTGTGCTGACCCCACTCCAGCAGGCATGGGATGAATATTTCATAGCCCAGATGTAATCCTGCCTGTGTCTGCCTCTGGCCAGCACCTCTTTCCTCCCAGTCCTCCGTTTCTACCCAAGCCCCAGTCCCCAGCCCCGTCCCAGTCGGGAAAATCAGTCACAACGTTATCAGGAATCGGTATGAACCAGCCAAGCGCTGTGAAGAGCTAATCTGTTCAGAGCTAATAAGAGTGAACAAAGTCGCCACAGAGTCCGCCATGGGCATCGCTGATAAGAATTTGTCAGAAGAATTGCAGGTGAGATCTGAACAGCCCCGGGAAGTGGAATGCAAATGCCTCACTCCCTGTCAGCTTCACAGGGGCCTCTGCACCCAGGGAAGGCTGCAGGACCGAGTGGGAAACATCCAGGAGGGGCAGGTAGAGGATTATGGGATGCAGGCTTGCTGAATCGCAGAGCACAGTCCAGAGGACATGGGCAACGGTGGAGAGGGGGCTGTGGAGATGCAGGATAAAGGATGATGGGTAAGGATGTAACAGCAGCCTTGGGAACTCCTCCCTTCTGGGCTCCAGGACAGAATGTATGTGGCACAGAGTGGGTGTTGACTCTATCCAGAGGAGGCCAGGGGAGACAGCTTAGCAGGCAAAGCCTTGAAAGTATGAGAGTCTGAGTTTGAACCCCGACACCCATGCAAAGCTGAGCCCAGCAGTGTGTGTGTGTGTCTGTGTGTCTGTAACCCCAGTGGAAAGTGGAGATAGGAGAACTATGGAGGCAGGCGGGTTTTCCTCCCTATCCTGGCATAAGCAGCAAAATGACAAATAATAGCGAGACAAATAGCCCTTTGACCTTTAAGTGTACCATATGGCACACTTGTGCTCTCTTCCAAATTAAAAAAAAAAAAAAAGAAAGCAACAATAAAAGAAAAAGAGAGAGAGGGAGAGAGAGAGGGAGGGGAAAAAGAAAAAAAAAGGAATTGAATAGAAGAAATAAGACCACCAACTTCTGGAAGCTTCTAAGCTACTAGAGACAAGAAGAGGGGTGAGAATCACTCCAGTTGGGCCCCGGAGGGGAGGGAAGGGGGGGCTGTAGAATTCCACAGGTGGCTGAGTCAGGTGGACCTGGGCATGGATCTGGGCTTTTGTTTTTCTCTTTTGGTGCTGTGGCTGGAACCCAGGACCTTGTGTGTATGTGTGTTTAATGCACACTGGGCCACAAGCCACAGCCCCACCTCCTCTTCTTAATTGCTGGCCATCCAACCAAAGACCATCCACAATCAAATGCATTAACATGGCAATTGATAACCTCTTTTTTTTTTTCTGTAAAAGGACGTTTTCAAATTTGAAGGCCAAACTATGAATCTCAGTGACTGAACCCTGTTGTTGTGCCAGAGCAGCAAAAGACTGAAAGAGCAAGGCTGTGTTCTAATAAAACTTTATTTGTTTGTAAGAACAAGGAGAAGGGCTCTATCGCACCTGTAGTTTCTCACTCAGGAGGCAGAGGCAGGAAGCACAAGGCCAGCCTGCTCTATTGAGTGAGTTCCTTGATAGCTCTGTCTACAGAATGAGACCCTATGGTTTGGATTTGGTCTTCAGGACTTTCTTTACTGACCCTGGTGAAACAGATCTGCAAAACTATGTCAGGCCGTGTTCTTCAGAAACACGCCAAAGACCACGGGCAGGATGCCTTTGAGCCAGCTGGCTCCCTGCAAAGTCTGGAGGCCACAGGGGATGGGGGTGGAGCAGGCATGTGGGTTAGGGGACAATGAGACACAGGAGGCTATGCTGGGTAGGCTTTGGTAGGCGGCAGACTCTAAGAGACTTGCAATTTCCCTCTGAAGGAGACATCCCTTCCCTGGCTTTGTTAGAGTCTCCCCACCCCCCCACCCCCCACATCCGGCTGCAAGTTTACTGTGGGCTGACGCATTTTTACAGCATCTCCTAAAAGCAGACACGTCTTCATCTTTTTCTTGAAATACATATCGTTAAATCTCTCTCCCAATTCCTTCTGGCTTATTGGACTTGGGAGCAAGCTGTGAAGAATGATTTGTTTTCGGGCCACAAAGCTACCCCCAAGACAGGCTTCTGTCACACCCCTGTGGCCACGGGGGACCGTGAAGGCAGGGAGGGTGGGAGGCTTTGTGGTGGGGTGTAAATGAGGTTTTGGAATAACATTGGTTTCCTATCCCTCACATGTTTTAAAATCTGATAGTTTTCTCAAGTGCTAAACTTGCCACTCCCAGGGCAATGGCAGTCTTCTGCATCTGTGTGTGGAGCTTTATGGCTCTGCAAACACTTCCTCTCTCTGTTTGACAGTCTTACACTGCCACAAGGAAGCAGCCAGGCTATCGGAAGTTTCCTTGTACTGGAGAAGGGGAAACTGAGGCACAGAGGGGCTGCTCTGGACATGGGTTCAGAGGCAGCAGAGACTGGGAGGGAGGGACAGTATTGGGAGATCAATAGTGGCCTCTAACAGATTCAGGTCCTGATTTGTAGAGCTGGGGAATGTGACTGTTGAGAAAAGGGTCTTTGGACATGTGACTCAGGGAAACATCCCATATTTTCCATATGGGCCCAGAATGCCGTAAGTGTCCTTAGAATAGGGAGCCAGAAACATACATGCATGCTCATGCATATGCCATACACATGCATATATATAATATACATTTATGTACACATGTTCATACGTATATATATGTATATATATATATGCTCACAACACATGCACACATACACACATGGCTCACACGTGTGGACATACACGCTCACAGTATAGGTAAAACACAAATGTCTGCACATGCACACACATACACATGCACACACCTGTTCATGCATACATGCTCATGCCAGTATGAAAATACACATGTGCATATGTGATCATGTATGCAATCACACATACTTGCACACAAGCATGCATGTACATATGGAAGTTGAAAAACAAAAGGAGATTGTTGGCATTAAAGATGGAAGTAATGTGGCCCCAAGCAAAGATTACCAACAGCCAAATAATCTGGGAGAGGGATGGAGTGTGTCCTTGATGACATCTTGATTTTGGCCTGAGTGGCTATTATTTTCTAGCACCAGGGAGAGAGACTGATTTCCATTGTTGGTCATAAGGAACCAACGCTGTAGTGAAACAGGAGCTAGGAGGTCAGCCATGTGTGGCAAGAAACCTTGGGCCTCTTATCTGTGTCCCAGCCTGACACCCTGCTATCTTCCAAAGGTGAGCGGCCAATCAGCCCTCACTGGGCCTTGCTCTGGTGCTTAGAGATCTAGCTTGGGGAGAACTAGAGCCAGGCCTGTGCCCTCTGATGCTTACAGGCCGGCTGGGGACGTGGAGCACATGAGCAGAGGGAACGGTAGGTGTATGATGGCGCACCTGTCTGGGTGCCGTGTGTACTCATTCATGGGGCGGTGGCTCTTTCCACCATAACCTGGAATGTGCTCTGGCCACTTAACGCTTGACCCAACTCAGGGAAAGCACTTCCCCAACGGGCATGGAGGCCCTTTACTTCGTCACGCAGTAGGTGGGAAGGTACCCTACAGTATAGCACGGCCCTCCTGAGAACAAAAGCTGCCTTGGCCAGCAGGACTTCTGACCAAGAGGCCGAATGACTAGGACCCCTGGGCTGGGATTCCCCTGGAGAAAGTAGAAAAGTGACAGGAGATGTGATCCCAAGGACCAGACAAGGATGAGAATAAAACCAAATTGATTTCTTGTGTTTAATGGAGTTTTTCTCTCTGTCCTTTCCCTCCTGAAGCAACATTTGGCATGTGCAATAGCACACTGTCTTAAGTCGCTGCAAAGAGTTGGAACCTAGCTATAGGAACGGGGTGCATAGCTCAGCTCCATTTAAATTACCCTAGAGCCCGTGGCCTCCTTAATGCTGGGGAGGGGCTCTGCCTCTCTCCTGCTATCTCTTCTGCTCCATATTGGCACACAGTTCATCTAGGAGAGGCCTCAACCCTCTGGCCCACCTCAGAGAAAGCAGGCTTACCTTTAAGTTGAACCCAAAATGGAAACATCCTAATTGGCATCTTATTAGTGCAAGCAGAAAAGCCCACTGTTACAGTAGAGAAACCTTCCAAGCCCTTACCAATTAATCTTTGGCTACAGCCAGTCCCTGCTCTCTCCATCAACGGGGCCAACTTCCAGTATGTATTAGAGGTGGGAAATGGCGACAGCCCTGGGAGAGGAAAGAGAACTTGCTGCTGGGACATCCAGATGGCAGCACATGGGACACAGCTGTGGGAGAGTGGCAGTAGAGGACTCTGGGCGTCTGTCCTCTGTGGGGTCTTGAGTGGTAGCTAAAGCAATATCACAGGTTTGGCATCTCCTGTGAGTGTGGGATCCTCTGTTCTTGGAGGGAGGAAGAACGCCCTTCCTCTAAGGGTATACAGTGTATAAAGAAGGGGGATTCGTGAGGGAATCATGAAAGCCTTAGCTTTTTTTTTTTGTTGTTCCATATCTACGAGTCTTATTGTCCAAATGCAAAGCCAGGTTGGATTTGAGTTAGAGTTAAGGAGGCCACACAGCATTGGACTTATCAAGAAAGATCTTCAAGTCTTACTGGTGTTGGTGACTTTGGTAACTTCAGTTCCTGCTCTGGATTTTCCATGGTCCCTAGAGGAAAATTTATCAGGGAGTATTTATTCCTTTTTCCTTTGTTCTACTTTCATTTCTTTCCTTCTTTCTATTTTCTGCTAGCGCCCTTGTCTTACCCAAACCAAAGCACCAATGATCTTACCATCTCAAAAGTTCACGAGGACAAGACCAACACAATGAAGTAAACAAAGGATAGAAAGCTGGGTGCTCTGACATACACCTATAATCCCAGGACCCCAGGGAGGCAGAGGCAGGCTGTGAGTTCAAGGCCAGCTGTTTTATATAGGAAGTTTCAGGTCAGCCAACTCTTCATCCTGAGACCCTGTCTCAAAACACTAAACAAAACAGAACAACACCAAAAAAAAAAAAAGGAAAGAAAGAAGGAAAGAAGGAAGGGAAAGAAAAGAAGGAAGGGAGGAGGGAAGGAAGGAAAGAAAAGAAGGGAGGGAGGGAGGAAGGAGGGAGTGAGTGGGTGAATAATGGTCAAGTAACATGACCAGAGGAACAGATATTAAATGAGGCCAGGCTTTTAAATCAGGAATAAAGGAAACGGCATTGCCAGGCTGATGGATGCTTGTCACCATGGCTCCTCATCTGAGAGCTTTGTGCTGACTAGAGCTGGGCTTCCATTTGGGTGCAGTGATCATGGGGAGAATGATGTTGGGGGACAGATAGCAATTACTCCGTGGTTCCTGATGTATAGACATTGGGTTGCTGCCAGAGCTTCAAAAATACTGAAAGCTAGATTTTTGTCCTGCATAAAACTTGGCAGAGATCAGTTTTAAAAATTCCATCCATTGTAAAATCTCACCTGCTCCCTTAGACACTAAATATTAACCCTAAGAAGCCAAGCAGAGCCTGAACCTGGGCCTTCATTCATCCTACACGGCTTATTGTGTAGTCACGCCCCCAGTACTGAATACCTTTTTAATAAACTCTTCATCTACTGCCAGGAGCCAACACATCCCACAAAAGCAGTGCTTTCTACTAGACAGGGTGAGGGGTGGAGGAGTGTGTTATTCCTGGCGAGCCTGGCATGAGTTAGGCTCAGGGGCTGACCCATTTAGATCCTCACAGACCACTTTGAAACATCTTATGAATTATTTCCATCACCCTACAGCTGAGGAAGCTGTGGGCTCAGAGCTGGTTCATTTGTCCATCAGTCAGTGGCAGATCTGTCTGTGAAGCCAGGTTCCCATGCCCCATACCTGTGCCTCTGTAGTGACTGGCTGCTCCAGGACCTCTGGCTAAGTGGGTAGGTTTCATCCTTGATGATACAGCTCTGTATCATCACTCAATTTTGGAGGCTTGATGGACATTTTCTGGAAGGTTCTTCAGGATCCTATACCCTCCGGCCAAAGTTTATGTCTCTTTCCCCTATACCTTCGTATGCCAGGTGGAAACCTTTCCTAAAGATGACCCTCTCTTGCCTCTATCTTGTGAATGCACATTCTTTTCTAGAGACAGAAAGCACATTGAGGCCAAGTTTGAGGTCTTTGTCCCTTTGGTCATTACAGTTTCAGCATAGGGTATGACACTTCTTGTTTCTTTGTGCTCAATGAATGCTTCACAAATGTACAATGACCCAGGCCTGGGAACCTAAGAAACACATAGAAAACAGAACCTTTAAAGATTATACTACTAAAGAGACCACCTATTCCAAAAGAGGATCATCTTTGTGGGGTTTTGTTTGTTTTTGTTTTTGTTGTTCTTGTTTGTTTGTTTGTTTAGTTGGTTGGTTTTTCTAGATGGGATTTCTGTATACCAGGGTGGCTTTGAACTCACAGAGATCTGCCTGCCTCTGCCTCCCAAGTGCTGGGATTAAAGGCGTGCGCCATCACCACCCAGCCATCTTTGTGGGTTTAAAAGCAACTATTTTTATTTTAGTTGTCTCTCTCTGCGTGTGCAGACATTCACACTGGGACCTGCAGGAACCAGAAAAGGGCATCAGATGCCCTAGACCTGGAGTGACAGGTAGTTATGAGGCGCCTGAACAGTGGGCCTGAGAACAGAAATCCAGGGCTCTGGAAGAGCAACAGGTACACTTCTTTCCGTTTCTCCAGCCTTTGTGTTTTTTGTTTTGTTTTGTTTTAAGACAGGATATCTTTGGGTACCACTAGCTGTCCTGGAATTAGCTGTATAGACCAGGGTGGCCTCGAATTCACAGAGATCTTCCTGTTTCTGCCTCCTGAGGTGCTAGGATAAAGGTGTGTGTCACCACAGACCAGAGCTACCACTGCATTTTAATAATACACTTAAAATCAGTATATCAGCCAGAGTTCTCCGAAAGAGAGAAGCACTAGGTACTTAAACATGTATATATTTATGATACCAATTATGCAAATTGGTTCCTGGAGGACTAAGGTGTCCTATGGTAAGCTGTCTGCACACTGGAGAAACAGTAAAGATTCAGGTCATGTCCAAAGTCCTAAGACCAGGGGCACTGGTGACTGAGAGTAGAAGGCGACGTCTTGGCTCAAAGCAGAGAATGATCTTGCCCTTACATCTCTTTTGTCAGACACTGTGGAGATTGGATGAAATCCACCCATGATGGGAAGCCCTAACTATGTTGTGTTTTCTTCTTTCTCTGTCTACAAGCCCAGTGCTAATTGCCTCTGGGAATTCTCTCACAGACACACCCAGATACAACCTGGGTGCCTCATCACTCAGTCAAGCTCAGGTCAAGAATCAGTCATAGGCAGGATATCTAGGCTCATCTTTGAACCTTAGTCATGATCAGGTTAAAAGGTGTGAGGATGAGTGAAGCAAGGTTGGAATCTAACACGCAAAGCCCCTATAGCCTTAAGCTGGTTCTTAGCCAAGACCCAGTGAAAGAGAAGTCATGAGAGTGGCTACGCCCACCTTCCCCTACCTCTCCTACTCAATCTTCAGCACTGCAATGAGCTCTCCATAACTTCCTTAGGATAATCCCCCTATATGTTTTGTATCTCCAGTTTCTTCCTGTAACCTTATAAAAATGGAGCAGTTTTATGACCCTATCTGGAAAATTAGTTTTTGGTTTCTTTCTTTCTTTCTTTCTTTCTTTCTTTCTTTCTTTCTTTCTTTCTTTATTATTTTTTTTCTTTCTTGAGCCACGGTCTTACTCCGTAGCCCAGGCTAGCCTGAAACTCATTATGTAGCCTAGATTGGCTTTGAACATACAGCAATTCTTCCTGCATGGTCTCCTGAGTACTGGAGTTAAAAGTATGTACCACTACACCTAGATGGAGACGTGTGTGTGTGTGTGTGTGTGTGTGTGTGTGTGTGTGCACGCGCGCGCGCGCGGTGGTGCCTCTCAGCTGCTTGCCTCTAGACAGCCATGTTTGTATTCAGACTGACTTTGATCAGGTGAGTACTTCATAAACATGACTCAGGGAGCGTCTCAGACCACCTGTTCCGCACTGAGAGGAGGAAGCCTTGGGAGGCAGCTCTTGCCTGAGAGAACTTACCCTCGCCACCTCCATTTCATTTTAAACTCTACTTTCCTCGGCTCAAGGTCCCCACCTGCCTGGAGCTCCGATGACTGGGGAGGGGAGACTGTCCTTGGATTGTTCTCCTCATGAAATAATTTCCAGCCGGCTACGGCAGAGCCTCGGAACCATGCGAAGTGTTGTCTGGAGAAATCTTGCCCAGATATAACATTGAGACAACATTTAAAACCTCATTTAAGTGAACACAAAGAGAGGGCTCCTGGGTAAAAGAGACTTAATTAATCTCGTTTCTGTGTAGATACTTTTAATTAAATGTAACTCCACATTCCTTGCAAGTAGATTGGAAGGGCCAGGCAGTCTTGCTCCTTGGTGGAGCTTAACACGGGGGCTGGCAGGTGGGCTGAGGCAACCAGACACACTGGAAGCCCATTGCTTCCCAAGGGCTGGAAGCAGGGGCTGTGTGTGCTTCTGCCTTCTTTCTGTCTCCATCTCAAGCCTCCTGGCATGGGCTCCGGTGTCACCAGCACCTCTTGAGTGCCTCCTCTTTGTTTGCTTTCTCCTCAGTTCTGGTTCAGGATCTTCACAATCCTTCCTGGATCATAGCAGTAGACTCCTCACATCCTCCCCTCTCCATTCTGCATTCCTTCTAGATCCTTCTAATTTAGCCAGCTCACTGGCTCCCCTTCAAACCCTTACTTTCATTGGGATAGCACTCCTCAGTTCAATAATTCAAAACAGCTTCCCCTGTTCTCATTAGGTGTGAGCTCTTCCTCTTGGTATGGCTGAACTATGGTACCCTGGAAGGCAGGTGAAACGGTGCCTGGGGAAGGAGATAGCCGGGGTGGAACCACAAAAGACGTCTCCTGGGGATAAAGAGACCAGAGTCAGGCAGGTTGTACAGATCAATTTGGTTGATCTATGGAATGGGGAGGAATTTGGATTTGAGTCAATAGAAATCGAAGAGACTGGAGGGGAGACAGCATTCTCATTAAAGGTGAAGGCTCCATGAATTCACGGTCCCAAGAAAGATTGGCTAAGGGGAGCTTCTGTTGGGTGTTCTGCAGCCCTGAGCAGATTACCCAAGTGTCAAAGTTGTGTTAACAACTGGCCTGCGGTGGTCACAGAGAAGTTTGGTTGTTCGCAGTGAGATGGTTCTTCCTGGCGAATGGACCCCCACCTACTTCCTCCCTGTCAGATGGCTAGGGCTATTCTACTGAAGTTTGGCTAATGAAACATGGGTGGAACTGGAAGCATTGCTCAGGGCTTCAGAGATCCACTACCCTGTGCCCTTCTGCTCCTACACTCAGCTGGAAGGAGGCCCAAGGAAGGAGCTAGAAGATGAAAAAGATGTCAGACAGACTCTGAGCCGATGAGGAACTCTGACATATGAGACGGCAGCATGACTAAGGAAACAGCGTGCCTCATGAAGGTTTGAGCATGTCCCTAGAGAGTCCCAGGCTGGAACCTCAACTCCTCAATGTGGTGGTGGTGGTGTTCAGAGCTGGAGTCTAGTAGTGGGGCGTTAGGGTCATGAGAGACATATCATGAATAAATGAGTATCTACCTTGTAGGAATAAGTTATCTGCTTTGGGCCTTGGGTCCCCTTTTCTGTACATCCCTATCTGCTCTTCCTCCTTGAGGCTTTTATAAGAAGCCAAGAAGATGCTAGTGGTGTGTGTGTGTGTGTGTGTGTGTGTGTGTGTGTGTGTATTACTCTGTCTTGAGTGTTTTGTTATATCAACAGGGGCAGAGAAAGATATCAAGCCACTAATGTGGGGACTGACATACTAGTCACCCTCTCATGATCAACACGGTAAGAAAGTGGATCTAGACCACATTGGGTTCCTTCAGCAAAAGCCTATGAAGGTCTTGTCACACCTGTGGGAGCACTTGTCACACAAACACGTGTCAGCATCCTCCTGTAACTCTAAAGGGCCTCAGTGGCTGGAAGAAGAGGAACTCAAGACCAGGTTCTACCACCAAATGGAGGAATAGAGCACATTAATGACTAGATGCTTCTGAGGCACAGCTGCAGGACCACAGGCTGTAACAGAAGCCGTTGCCTTGCTGAGACGGATGGCAGCTTCAGGCTGAGGGGTGTCCTCCTATCTGCCCCACGTGTGGCTATCTCTAGATCAGGGCTGGTGGCAAAAATGGCAATCACTCTGCTAAGTTATGCAAGTACACACCGAAGTTCTGCTCCCTGGCACATCGCTAACATTGTGTTAATCAAAGCAAGCCATAAGGCCAGAGTCGATGAGGATGTTTACTCTGTGGGGAGAGAAGGAAAGAAGAACAGGTTTGTAGCTCAGTGGTGGAATGCTTGCTAGCATGTGTGTAGGCTCTGGGTCTGAATCGTTGTACTGCCAAAATGATGACACAATGATGATGACGACGACAAAAACGCCTTTAATAAGACAATTCCTACTTAGAATTCAGTGTCCCTGGCCCTGCGGGCCCAGTATTTGAGTAAGAGGCATTATACCTGTGTAGATGTACCAAGGGATTGTGGGTAATGGAAACAGGACTGGGAGGGGGAAAATAGCTCCAGTCTCTTGTCCTGCTGCTGAGTGGCCTAGGACCTTCAGAAAGTCACTTCTTTCTGGGCTGCGCTTTAATTATCTGAGACGTAAGCAAGATGGGCAGAGTGATTTCTCCGATCTTTTCAAGCTTGCAGCCCTGAAGACCCTAAGCAAATCACCTCCGTGACCCTAAACTGTGGTCATTCCGAGGCTGTTTTCTTCCTGCCAGGCCCTTGTGCTATGCATGCTCTGTATAGTGCGGGATAACGTGGCTTTTGCAGAGCTGTCCCGGGAGGGAGCTGGGGAGAGGCGGCTGAGTGCAGGCTTGAGTGTATTTCTCTGTGCTTCTAAAAGCCCTTAGATCGGGCTGCTCAGGGCCTGATAATTTTTCCATTAAGAGGAAATAATTTTCTGGGTCTGTTTTGGTTGTATTTATCTGCAGTTGACAGCGTCAGCCACCTCAGCCGTGACATACTGCCCGCCCCCCAGACCAGACACGTACTTATGGGGAAAAGAAAGGGCCAGAGGTCTCCCTTTTCCAGGCTGGGATGAAGGGGGACACAGCCACCAAGTGACCCTGGTATCTATCTCGTGTGACCCATGGGTGACCTCAGGCGCCTCCTACTCCATTTCATCCCTAGAAAAGAAACGTAAACAGTAACTGCAGCATAAAAATCCCCACCGTGCTCTCGCCCAGCCCCCACTTACTGCCTATCGCTTCCCCTAAGCCTGCCTGACAATAACCATTCATCACCAAAAAGAAAACAAAGTACGGAGAAACAAAAACCAATCTAAGGCCGCAAATTGACGTCAAACTTTGAAAAATGGACTGGGAGATGGTGTGCGGTTTGCTGTCTGCCTTCTAGAGCAGACGGAGCTGGGCACCTCCGTGTCCCGAACCCTCGTGGCCTCTAGTTCAGTTTGGAGGTGACTACGGTCCAGGGATCTGGCTTGATTTTCAAAAGTAACATTGGAATGGGGAGGGAGGGTCTTCCAAGCATCCTCTGAGCGTTGAGGCAGGAGGAGGAAGAGCATCGCGTCGGGAGGCTGTCTTTTTTTCAGGGAGAGCTTCAGAGGCTGGGCATATGACAGGATGACATTGCCTCCGTGACACCCTTCTGAGTTCTGCTCTCTTGGGAATTGGGGTATAAGATCCTGGCAGGTCTGGCTGTGAGGGATCCAGAGGAAGAGAGATGTCAAAGATATTGATGGCTCACACATGTGTGCATACAGGCTTAACCATGTTCAAGTTCCTTTCAAAGGAGTGACCTCACTGGGACACACTGATCCCACTGTACAGCAGTGAGAGTAAGGGGTGCCATCTTCCACATTCCATGAACCACTCAGAGGCACAGGCAGTCAACAGCCAGGACCTCCTGTTCCCTACATGGGCAAAGTCTCAGAGAAAACCAGGAGTCCTTCAAAGAAGTAGCCCTGGAGAGTGGCTGAGATGGCAATGCCTCAGAGACAGATGGGATATTTTCTCCCAGCGTCTGTCTGGGGTCTTCTTGCCTGTTTATCCCTTTGACCAACCCTGGGGCAAGATGGAAAGGATAGTGATTGTTCAGTGAATGATGTGTAAAGGTTTGCCTCTGTCTCCCGGAAAGCATGGTCTCTTCTTCCTTTCCTCCTGCCCCCTTTTGCTCCTTCTCCTCAGGCGCTACCTCTCCAAATGGGTACCCAGTGCCTTTGGCCTGTCTGTAGATGCTGTGAACTCCCTACCAACCAGCCATGTCTTTGAAAAGTAGGTTAGAGGCTGCAGGCACCATCCACACCCTCTCTGCCTTCCAGCCTGCAGCCGGTCCCTGGGTCATTGTCCACTTGCTCAGGGGCCTGAACTCTGTAATAAGATCCAGATAATCCCACAGGCAAGAACAAAGGCAGGCTTCCAAGGTTCAAATCCAGGTCCCCCTATGAGCCTTCCATCTCCAGGCAAGTTAATTAACCTCTCTTAGCTTCAGTTTCCTTATCTGAGAAAGGAGCATAATAACACCTCATAGGGTTATTGGGAACTTCAAATGAATTTATGTAAAGAACTTAGCACAATGCCTGAAGCATAATAAATATTCAATAAATGTTAGTTATTTTTGGCTTTTAAACCTATTCATGCTCCTGTCTTGGTAGCGGCTAATGAATCACTCCAAAGTTAAAATAGATATGTTTTTACAGAATCTAATTAAGAACAAAGTCACACCTTTGGAACAGACCCTCTTCAGTACTGGGATCTTCCACTTAAGCCCTCTGAGTCTGACCCAGGCTTCTGGCACGTGGATATCTAGAAGTATCTGTCAACTTTCTCATCTGAACCGGAGCTCACACAACATACGCACACAGCAAGGCCTAAAACCATTGGTGATAAAAGCGGCAGGAGTGGAGGACCAAGTGGGAGGAGCTATAGGTACCTGTGGCCTGGGTACCATCTCAGGTGTACAGAAAAGCAAACAGAGCAAGCCAGAAAGCAGCATCTGTCTAAGATCCTGCCTCCGGGTTCCTGCCTTGAGTTCCCAACCTGAAGACTTGTCTTCATAATCAGGATATGTAAGTCAAATAAACCCTTTCCTCCCCAGATTGCATTTAGTCATGTGTGGTGTTTTATCACAGCACTAGAAAGTAAACCAAGATATACAGGCATCGTTTGTTTTTCTCGGACCATTTCTTTCTCTCCTAGGAAACACTAGGAATAATGTTATGATACATGTAAAACACATTGTTTTTGGTTAGGGATCTACACTAAGATACTTTTTTCCCTTCAAAGAGCCTGGGCTCAAAGTCAGGAAAGCTTTAGATTTTGGCATCTTGTACTGCGCATGAACTCTCTGGCCCATTTATTCCATACCGAGCTGCTGAGTGTAAAAGCAGAGATTCCGAGGAGATGACTCAGTCAGTGAAGAGCTCGCTGTGCATCATACAGACCTGTTGGGTCCCCAGCACTCATGTAAAAGGCTGGGCGTGGTGGAAGGCACCTTCATCTTAGTCCTGGGAAGGGTGAGACCAGAGATTACTGGCCGGGCAGGCAGTCTAGACACTTGATGGGTTCCAGGCTCAGTGAGAGATCCTGTTTCAAAAAACAAGGTGGAGAGCAATAGAAGAAGACACCTGGTGTGGGCCCATGGCTTACACACACACACACACACACACACACACACACACACACACACACACACACACACACACGCATGCACACACTAGAGACCCCTGGGCCATCACTACAGTGTGCATGCAGAGGAGATGTTGATGGGGGTGAGGGTCTCAAGGCCGCAGAGCCACAGGGCATTGTGGGAGTGGAAGAGGTATGTTTGGCTCAGTAGCAGCTGAGTGTGGCATCACTGCCTTCTTATAGGAGCTTTGCTGTTCTCCCTCTCTGTTTTTTCTCAGTACATCTTCCCTATCCTCCTCCATTTAGTCAGCTTACCCTATGAGCTTCGCGTTCCAACCTGTCTGTGTGCCATCTGCTGCCACTGGTGGCACTTCCCTTTCAAAGTCTCTGCCAAACTCCAGAAGGGATCTGACCTTTGCTCTTCACCCTTCTTCCTGACCTCAGGCCGTTGGCACAGGCCACTTTACGGATTGCTTTGGCTGCCCTGCCGCCCTTTCTCACTTTCCTGTTGCTGGAGAACAGGCTCATGAGCTCTCAGGGGTTCCGGGGTGGAAGGGTGCATTGAGAACTCTTCTCGTAGTTGGGACTAAATATTTGGAAGCGTGCAACCTGGGAGCAGGAAGACTTCATTTGGGTCCTGGTTTGAGGGAGGAAAGACCACCGTGGCTAGGAAGGCATTGGCACGCAGGAAGCAGGGAGGGCTGACGTTTGAGCTCGGCCATATTCCCCCTCCCCGGAAAAGCCCTCACGGGGTGCACTTAAAGGTGTTCCTCATCAAGCTCTGGGTATGCCTTATCCAGTCAAGTTGACGTTGGAAATTAACTAACACGAACCAGTTCCCCCAGCATGGGCTTTGAATGGGTTGGTAAGCCAGGGAAAGTCCTGAAGCACGGGGGCATGCAGGCTAGTCACCTCCTCAGCATGTTCTGGAAAGCACGTGCTTATAAAGGTGAACTGTGGGGTCACTGGAGTGCCTTCCAGGCCTCCAAGCTAACCCATGCATCTCTTCTCTCTCACCTGGGCGATACTGCCTCCCCCTAACTGGTCTCTTGCCTCTGGGCTTACCTCTGCTCCACAGGATCAATTCTGTTTCCTGCCTGTCGCCAACCCTGATTTTGTTTTTGTTTTTTTTTTTTATTAATTTATTCTTGTTACATCTCAATGTTTATCCCATCCCTTGTATCCTCCCATTCCTCCCCCCCGCATTTTCCCATTATTCCCCTCCCCTATGACTGTTCCTGAGGGGGATTACCTCCCCCTGTATATTCTCATAGGGTATCAAGTCTCTTCGTGGCTACCAGCTGTCCTTCCTCTGAGTGCCACCAGGTCTCCCCCTCCAGGGGACATGGTCAAATGTGAGGCACCAGAGTACGTGAGAAAGTCATATCCCACTCTCAACTCAACTGTGGAGAATGTTCTGACCATTGGCTAGATCTGGGAAGGGGTTTAAAGTTTACCTCCTGTATTGTCCTTGGCTGGTGCCTTAGTTTGAGCGGGACCCCTGGGCCCAAATCTGCCTATCATATTGTTCTACTTGTAGATTTCTAGGACCCTCTGTATCCTTTTATTTTGCTATTCTCCCATGCGTCTCTCATTTAGAGTCCCAATAGGGTGCCCTCCCCTCTGTCCCAGTTTCCTGGTAAGTGAAGGCTTTCGTGGGACATGTCCCTTGGGCTAGTATGCAGATATAAGTGAGTATATACCATTTGATTCTTTCTGCTTCTGGGTTAACTCACTCATTATGATCATTTCTAGCTCAATCCATTTATCCACAAATTTCAGGAATTCCTTGTTTTTAATAGCTGAGTAGTATTCCATAGTGTATATGTACCACAGTTTCTTTATCCACTCTTCTACTGAGGGACACTTAGGCTGTTTGCATGTTCTGGCTATTATGAATAAGGCTGCTATGAACATGGTTGAGCAAATTTTCTTGTTGTGTGCTGGAGCATCTTCTGGGTATATTCCAAGGAGTGGAATAGCTGGGCCAACCCTGATTTTGAAATGTGAATTTGAGGACCTGTGAGACCAACCGGTGGTGAAGATGTGACAAAACCTGGCATCTTGCGTTTGACTGGCGGGATTGTGCATTATTGTGACGTTAGGGGAAGTCAAGGCAGCATTATCTGTTATGACAAGAGGACCATAACTTTTGACTCAGCGTTACCGCTTTGGACAGATCCATCTTATGGAAACAAAGCCATGAAGAATGGCCAGATTAGGTTGTTTAGTATAAAGTGTCGTTTAAGGTAAGGACATAATTGCAAGTAACCTGGAGATACAATGGTAAATATCTGAATACATCTCACTAACCCATACCTTAGAAAATAATAAGCATATCTTTTTAAAGGAGTCAGTTCTGTAACTGGTGACTAGAGGGTATATTACCACATGAGATCAATAGACGGCTTAAGGAAGAGCATCATTCCTTTCTAAAGGCATTATGCACACATGTCGGGGTTGAAAACGACTGGGTACCTTGCACAGGATAAAGCAGAAGCCACCAAGCCTTAAAACACCAGTGTTATGGTTTGGCTGGAAATGTGGCTTGTGTGGCATAGTTGCAGTACTTTAGGGGGATGATCAAAGCTTTAAAAGAGCCTAGCTAGAGGAAACAGGGGGCCTTGGAAGGTTAGCAGGTGACCCCTGGCTCTTTTCTCTGTTTTCTCTCCTCCATGAGAAAGAACAGCCTCTCGCTCCACGTGTTCTTGCTGCCATGGCTCTCTGTCTTGCCACGGGCCCAGGATCAGTGGAACTAAGGACTGGGAGCTAAAATGTCTGTAACTGTGATCTGAAGGGACTCTTTGCCCCTTGATCAGAGATGTGCAGACTGCCTAATCCAGTCACGAGTACCAAGAAGCCTATATCAGATGCCCAGGCCACCCACTGATTCCTGACCTTGCACGTGCAGAGTGAACAAGAAGGAGTCTGACGAATGTTACCACCACTCTCCTAGGAAACACGCTTTGCGAACCCTGTGGCAGTGTGAGCGGAGGTGGGGCAATGGATGTGGGTGTGATTATAGACTTACCTTCATCAATTTCATATTCTTTGACTGGTTTTAGCAAGGTTTTGTCACGGGGCTATCAAGTTTGAAGAGGGGTCTGGTTTTTGTTGTTGTTGTTGTTTTAACAAAAAAGGAGAGGAAGTACTAAAAACAAGAAGTGAAAGGGGAAAAAAAAGCAATCCACCTGGCTCATGTCACCATCTTTTCCATGTCCTTTCCAGTTCCCCATGGCCTTCAGAGTAAAGTCCAGAGACATCAGGCCTCCTAGCACTGACCTGTTCAGTCCTATGTCCCCTGAGCATGGTCAGTAGAGCTGCCCAGGAAGCACAGAGCCACCTGCCCTTCCCCAGGGAGCCATGGTTCCCTCCATTTTCATCTCCTCTGCTGTGGCTGCCTTAAATGAGTACATAGAGTTTCTTCTTCTTCTTCTTCTTCTTCTTCTTCTTCTTCTTCTTCTTCTTCTTCTTCTTCTTCTTCTTCTTCTTCTTCTTCTTCTTCTTCTTCTTCTGGATTTGCTGGAGATGGAACTCGTGGGTTTTTGCATATACAGTAGGTGCTCAATACATGTTAGGGACTAGGGAGGAGAAATGAATGAATGGCTGGTGACTCGGGAAACCTCTGACGTGGCATCTCTTATAGCCCTGCTCTACTCGGTATCTTCTCGAAAGGGCTGGCTCTGCTTCCCCAGATGCTGGTTTGTCAGGGAACCAGCAAACGAAGCCACATGGCAGAAGCACAGGCAGGTGTGCGGGAAGCAGGGTGTGCGGCAGCCCCACCTGTTCCTCCTCCAAGCTCTTCAACCTGCTCAGCCTCCCTGAGCCCACTCAGTCTAAGTGGGTAATGGCGAAGGGAGGGTGGAGGACGCAGGGAGGTCCCAGCATGAGGCTGTAAGCAGGCAGAGTCCTTATGTTAATTTCTCTTTGGAGTAAGGATGTGTGTTTGTACGGATGAATGAGCACCTATGGATGTGGGTGTGTGAGCCTGTGCATACTCATCGGTAATTAATTACAAAGCCTCACGCTTGTGTGGTACTTTACAGTTTATAAAGCATTTCACGTCCATTATCCCATTAAGTCCTCGTAAAACGCCGTGACTTATGCTGTGATAGTTAGTTACATTTTTGCAAAATAAGCCTTAGAGAGCTTAAGTGACTTGCTTCACATGGTACCTTGAGGAGCTTGAGGATGGAGAGGGCAGAGGTATCCCTGGCCCTGTGGCCCTGGTGCTGACTTTCCTCCTGGTACCCATGGTAACTGAGAGGAGGCATCGTGGGCCTTCATGGCATCAGCCAGTCACCCACCGGGAAGGATGCTATTCCAGGTCCTTGTGCCCTGATAGTCAGCTCCACACTTACCAGCCCACACTGATGGTCCACAGGCACAGTGGGGGGAGAAGATGACCCTTAATAGACAAGGCCTTGGGTCCCGGTGTTGTAGCCATTTCTTTTTCTAGACATGGACTGTTGGGCTAACCAACACTCCTCTGGGTTCCTTAGTGACCATATCTGGGAGAGAGAGATAGATAGATAGATAGATAGATAGATAGATAGATAGAGAGATGGATCTTGCTGACCTTGACTGCTGGGCTATCAAATGGAGAGAGTGTATGAAAGGTACTTTGTACAGGGTCTGATGTACAGCCATCCCTCAACAGCTACAAACTGTGATCATCTCAGATGGTGCAGGCAGGGAGGGGCTCTCAGAAGAGGGGCCTGAGTCTTTCTGGGTGTTCCTGAGTTGCAGAGGCATTAGGAGGTCTGGGGGGGGGGGGGAGAAGCAATTCTATCTATTTGTCCCTGGGACCTAGTTACTCTCTAAGATCCTGAATGACTGTGTTTCAAGTTACCGCAACAAAACACCTTGCAAAGCATCCTAAAGGAGGAAGGTGTTATTTTGGTTCACAGTTTCAGAAGGTATGACACCCTCATGACAGAGGGGTGATGGCAGTCTGTGGTGGCAGGAGCATGCTGTGGTTGCTTCTTCACATGGTCAGAACAAAGCAGATGCAGGCTGCAAACTGCAATGTCTATAACCTTCAGAGTCCCCTCCCTAGGAACCAAAGGCCCCACAACTTCCCCAGGTAGCTGTGCCAGCTGAGGAGCAAGCGTTCAAACACATGAGCCATTGTGGGGGCATATCACTGCCAAATCCCAGCAAAAAGATCAGCCCTGGCAGGAGGAAGCAAGCACCCCGGAGGAGGCCAGGCTCCTGCGGGCACTGGGGCAGCCAGAGAAGGAAGGCATGGCAGAGTTTGCAAAAGGGGCGGAGACGTAGATAGGGCAAGTGTAGGAACAGGCCTGCACCTGTCACTCAAACCGAACTGTGTGAGCATCAGGCAGGAGTGGCAGCCCCTACAAAACAGGAGGGTGGAGCCCATTATAAACGTTCCTCTGCTTCTGTTTACTCTCCTATCCTTCATGCTCTGACAGGTATTTTGGGTTTTGTTTTAGTACCTGGATCTTTTTTAAGACAGGAGATCTGATGGGACAACTCTTCTCCTTACATACCACCTACATGATCTTAGACTAATCTCTGAGTTACTCTGGGCTGTGGTTTCTACCTCTGTAAAAACAAAAAATAAAATAAAAAAAAAAAATGGGCACTGTCAATGATGCCAAACTTGAAAGTTTGTATTGTCGAGACTGGATGGAGCAGTGTCCTCCCTCACTGCACCTGGAAGGGAAGGGCATGAACAACTTCACGTCCCATGTGTGGAAACGTCCACCTGCCCATAGAAAGCTGAAGGACTGCACCTGTGTGAACAGGTGTTCCTTTCTTTATACTTTTGACCAATCATCAGCAGAGTGAAAGCAGAGCTCTCTGGGAAGAAATATGGTCATAGTGGCACAGACGTGTCCCAGAACCCTGAGAAGTGGAAGAGGGTCCTGAGGCTTCTTCCTCCATGAGCGCTCACTTCCTCCTCTGATCTGTCTTCAGTGACCTTCCACAAGATCATTCTAGAATGTTCCTGATGATCTTGAATTCCTCTTTCTTCCTCCTAGCTTCGGCATGTGACTCTTCTAACAAATCTTTCTGAGCACCTCCGATGTGCCAGATACTTTTTACGTTATGTGTGTACTTCAAACACATCCCTTCAGAGACTTTGCCTAAGGAAAACCTGGGTTTCACAGGATGCCTGTGACAAGAGGCAGGACCATCTCAGCTGATGCTGAGAAGAAACACAAAGGGTGGTACCCAGTGTTCTTATTTGACTGGCCTAGGGGCCAGTGACTCCAAAGCACCTGCCATGCCACCTAGTTAATGGGGAACAAGAATTGAACCCTGAGTGTTAGGGTTTTGAGACTTAGCACACAGCTATGTAACACTCTGGCTTTGTCCCTAGCTAGGACTGTTGCAGGGACATCTTCACACTGCCCTAAACTAAGTCATCCCCTGCACTACCACCTTCCTGAAGTGCCACCTGCCTCGGTGACTTTCATAGGCCTTCTTCTATGACCCCACTCCTTTGGTGGTGGCCTACAGACCCCAATTGTAGCCACAGCCTCCCCAGAGGCCTTGAGGTTTCCCTTACTTCTCCAAAAGACAAGACTCCCCTCTTTCGTGCACCCCTCATCCTGGGCTTTCCTGTCTTATCAGATACAGACTCTGAAGCCTGCTGCACCCACACCCACTCAGCCTTGGGGAGCTTCATTCTCTCCTTCCCTCTGCATATCCTCCCTCCCTCTCTCCTCTCTGAGAAGCTTAGCATGATCCTGCCAAGAAACCAAGGAGGGCAAGGGCCTCCCTGCAACTTCTGCTTCAGAAAACAAT